>NW_028150703.1:0-24848 GCF_964638095.1 Poromitra crassiceps | reverse complement strand
ATTGTGTCAGTATGTATGTATGTGTGTGTGTGTGTGTGGGGGGGGGGGAGGGGACAATAATAATAGTAATAATAATAATAATAATAATAATAAAGTGAAATGGGGTGGGAGTGACTAAAAATGATTATCACCGAGGATAAAAACACATAAAGCCCTAGTAGTCTAGGGAATCTGTGAGAAAAAATGACCCAACCTTAAACAAATTGCAACAGAAATTATTTGTGTTGTATTCAGCTCTTGAAACCTTCCAATTTAACATACTGAAAATCCCAGAAAATCCCAGTAGTGGAACATTCTCAAAATTGGCATTGGCTGAGTTTCCCAACAAAGAAGCTTCTTAAGAGTTAAGAAGCTTCTTAAGGAGTTAAGAAGCTTCTTAAGGAGTTAAGAAGGCTCCAAAGAAGTGTTTCCCAAACGCCTTCTTAACAGTCGAGAAAAATAAAAAAATAGAAGGCTCTTAAGAAGCATCTTAACTGGAGCGGCTCACTTGATGGCACTCTGAGCCCAGCAGTGGGCCACGACTCAGTGGTTGAGAAACACTGTTAACACCTAATCATGGTCATGTTAAACTTTATTAAACATTATTTATTTCAGACATGGACTGCAGTTCAAATTGCTTTATATACACAGCATACAACAAAACAGAGAAACACTACAGAATTTAAGCGACCTTGGGTTCTGTGAAAGGTGCTATATAAATCCACAACACTATAAAAGGAATCCATTCTGATTAGAGGAATATAGCCTACGGTAAAACATTTAAAACACAAGTAACCATATACAGGGGTGATTTTCAAGTGTTCCCTAATTTTAAACACTAAAGGGTACATGAAAGAAAGGAAAAAGGGAAAAACACAAGAGGAACAGTGGACACAAGTATCTCCTTTTGCCTGACGCGGCTGGATCTGCCAGTGTTTTGTCATTAAGAAGGTGTTAAGAAGGCTCCAGACCCTTCTTACAAAACCTTCTTAACAAAAGATCATCTTAGCGCTAAGAAGCTTTTGGGAAACGCAGCCTTCTTAACGGAGGATAATTGGAAGATAATTTTAGGCTAAGAAGCAATCGGGAAACGCGTTGGCTTCGTTGGCTTCTTACGGGAGCCTTAAGAAGGGTCAAAGAAGCTTCTTAGCGCTAAGAAGCTTTTGGGAAACGCATGCCTTCGTAAAGAAGCAATTGGGAAACGCGTTTGCTTCTTAAGGGGGCCTTAAGAAGGGTTGAATTAGCTTCTTAGCGCAAAGAAGCTTTTGGGAAACCCAGCCATTGTCTCCACAAGGAGGTGATGTTTTCGGTGCCGTTTGTCTGACCGTTTGTCTGTTAGCAGGAGGATTACGGCAAAACTACTGGGCCGATTTTCATGAAACTTGGTAGAAGGGTGTAGCGTGGGCCAAGGAAGAACCCATTACATTTTGGAGCGGATCTGATCCGGGTCGGCTCAATGGAGGGGGCGGGGCTAGGGAAAAGAGTCCGTTGATAGGGATAGGAAGGTCAGTAGAGAGTCTGGATTCGAGAGGTGGGTAGGGGGCATGGACAGGTGTATCGGGGGGGGAGTGTATGTGGGAGGTGGGAGGGGATGTGGTCAGGAAAGGGGTGGGGCTAGGGAAAAGCTCTACCTACAAACATACTGTAACATAACAAAACAAAACATAAAAAATGTAAGTGTGGCTAATATGTTCTAATAGTGGAAAAGGGTGAGTTTTCATGCACATCTTGTTCCCTCAGACAGCCATCGCAAACCATAACTTCATAGTCATGTCATTCACGAGTCTCGCATTGGAGGCAATTTGATTTCGGCAAGGCACAGCGCAAGTTGTAGCTCAAACATGCAGACGAGTGGACAGGTAAGTCTCCATATCCGAAGGTTATGGGTAAGTTGACCGCCATTTATTGTCTGTTACCAATGACAGTCATTGTCTGTTACCATTCAAAGTAGGCTAGCTTAATAAGCACTTACCTATAATAGGTATAGCTTAATAATAGCTTATTAAGATACTTGTACTATCTGTTATTCATTTTCTTTGTGCAAATTGTTGTTTTATTGTTTATTGTTTATTGTTTTATTGGATCCCCATTAGCTATCACAATAGTGAAAGCTAGTCTTCCTGGGGTCCTAAAATATATTAAAACAGCATAATTAAAACATGGCATGATGCATACAACATAATAACTATAAGTTTACATTGACATAATGCATATTGACAAAATGCATCACAGAATTAAAACACAAAACAAAACAAAACATACACAAAAGTAGTACAGAACAAAACAAATAATACAACCCATAACTACAATGAATACAGAACAAAACTAGTAATTCAACCTGAACTACAACAGAATTCTAAAGCAAACTAAAACAAAAACATAATACATAATACATAACAAAACCAATATTAACATAATATAAAACAAAACAAGTAATACAACCCAAATTACATAAAATCATAAGGCAACACAATATCAAACTATAAAAAGGAAATAACAAGTAAAGAAAAAAAGACTAGATTAAAATGAATTAAAGACACACCTAGATACAAGGAATAGCAAGACACCTCAACATAGGACAAGGCAGTAGTTTATAATTTAGTTATTCATTAGGTATATAGAGTCTTTTAATTGATTTTTTGAAAATCACATTTGACCTAGCATTAATAATGTAGCTTGGCAACGTATTCCACTTTAAGGAAGCCCTGTACATAGCCATTCTCATCATGGCACAGGTTCTAGCTACAGGCACAACAACATTCCCTATAGTTGCCTGTCTTGTGGAGTATCTGTGTCTATCTTGGACAAGCACAATTTTTGAAAAAAAGTTTTTTGGCTGAGTGACAGTGTAAATTTTTTGAAAGAAAACGAAGAGATTACAAACACATCTATGTTCCACTTTCAACCAACCAAGATTAACATGCAAATAAACAATAAACAAACATAAATAAACAATAAACACTTACTCTGGAGATGATGTAGCCTACCACTTGTGCTCTTCTCCCTACTTATACTCCAACCACTTATAAAGCCTCAGCCAGGCGGTAATGCAACATAAAGGATGCCAACTGCCATAAAACGCCACAGAATGATTTATTACATCACTGATGACATCACAATTGCTCGAGTGACATCATGATGACATCACAATTGCTCAAGTGACATCACTGATGACATCACAATTGCTCAAGTGACATCACTGATGACATCACTGATACATGACAATCGTGACATCACAATCGTGGCACACACACCCCCCGCCCACTTATTGGACCATAACATCAGAACCATTGATGGCCACAACACATTCCATGTTATGGGCATTATAGCTGGAGTTACACCAGAGAGCCAAACCAGTACCTCTGATAGCTGTGACATAGCAGCAGTTGGACACATCAATATCCGAAATCAGAGACCACCTGGCCTTTCATCCATGTCCTATGGGAGGATTGAGAATGCCACAGGTGTGTGATTCTCATGAACATGGTACAACTTATAGCAAAACTCAAAGATATCAAGTAGGATCTTAATCCACTAGGCATCATGCACGCTACGCGAGTTCGCCTGCCTTGCAGCTCGCTGAGCTAGCCCTGCAGCTCGCATAAGCAGCTGCTTCGCATTGGAGGCAATTTGATTTTGGCAAGGCACAGCGCAAGTTGTAGCTCAAACATGCAGACGAGTGGACAGGTAGGCTAAGTATTCTCCATATCCGAAGGTTATGGATAAGTTGACCGCCATTTATCGTCTGTTACCAATGACAGTCTTTGTGTGTTACCATTCAAAGTAGGCTAGCTTAATAAGCACTTACTAGTTAGCTAATAGCTTACTAATAGGTATAGCTTAATAATAGCTTATTAAGATACTTTCTAAGGTACTATCTGTTGTTATTCATTTTCTTTGTGCAAATAAACAATAAACAAACATAAATAAACAATTATAGCTGCTGCGCAGCAATGGGACGTGGCCGGGCAAGTCTCAAGGCTTTGAGCTAGAGTCCCCAAGTCAAGGCTGAAGTCTTTTAGCTATACTCCAAGTCAAGTCTCACGTCTTTGGTCACAAGTCCAAGTCAAGTCTCAAGTCTCTTATGGATGAGCGTTCTATCATCTGCTTCTGCTGCATGCCATCCAGTCTGCTTACAACATTGCATAGCTAAAACTAAGGGATTCAAAGCAGGTTCAGGTTTCTTTGCAGCATGTAGCTTTTTCATCATCTGATTCCGTTTTTTGTTGCGAGGCATCTCACAACAATACAAGTAGGAATCAGTATATTCACAAACAAAAGTAGTAGTTACTTGCCTCACTGTTGTAGAGTGGATGAGGTACTGGTGGAGTTGATGTTAGATGGAGAGGGAGGCTGAGCGATTAATAGCCACCTGGGGAGTTTGTATCACTTCGGTCCTACGCTGCAGGTCTGTGGGGTCACACAACTGATATACCAGCAGGAGCTGCTTTTTCCTCTTATAGACAGACTGGATACTTGCTGGTGGTGTTTTATGGGACTGGATGCTTGCGTGTAAAAACACACACTGCTTCCACTTATATAGGGTGAGCCAGGAAGTATTTATGACATCACTGATTACATCACGCTCGAGTGACATCACTGATGGCAATTGCTCGAGTGACTGATGACATCACAAATACAACCTATTAAGATGCTCTTTAGGCTATACATTCAACATTTTGATGCACTGTGGGCTAAATTTTTGATCAATCGAAAATCTGTTTGAAACTTTTGTGTAGGACAGTCTAACGATGCAGATGCTTAAGTTTGGTGTGGTTTGAAGAAAAAATGTGGGAGTAGGGTTTAATTCGTTTGACAGTTTTTGCAGTTTTGCAGTCTTTAGACTTCATAATTGGCCATAGGTTGCAGTGTACAAAAGTGTCTCCTCACTTGGGCCCACATTTCGTTGAAAGTTGCAAAGTCGTAGCACATAGGCCTGATTTGTTATGAATTTTCAAAATTTTAAACTTTAGACGGTCGCTGTAGCGCCACCATCAGGACTATTGGCACCAAATTCGCATCAACGAAGTTTGGCATGGGCCTGGACCTTTGTGCAAATTTGGTTTATTTTCATACATGGGAAGTCCAACTTCCTGGGAGAAGAAGAAGACTAATAATAGGGGCAAACACAATAAGTGGCCCTGCCGCTTCGCTGGCCCAGCCACTAATAAACACTTACTCTGGAGATGATGTAGCCTACCACTTGTGCTCTTCTCCCTACTTATACTCCAACCACTTATAAAGCCTCAGCCAGGCGGTAATGCAACATAAAGGATGCCAACTGCCATAAAACACCACAGAAGAAGGATTTATTACATCACTGATGACATCACAATTGCTCGAGTGAAATCACTGATGACATCACAATTGCTCATGTGAAATCACTGATGACATCACAATTGCTCAAGTGACATCACTGATACATGACAATCGTGACATCCCAATCGTGGCACACACGCCGCCCGCCCACTTATGTTTCCTTTTAGGACCACCGCAAGGCATCAATCAGTCTGCCAGAAAGCCATTAGAAGAAGAAGAAGAAGACTTTCAGAAAAGACCAACAGATAGTCTAGGGAATCTGTGAGAAAAAATGACCCAACCTTAAACAAATTGCAACAGAAATTATTTGTGTTGTATTCAGCTCTTGAAACCTTCCAATTTAACATACTGAAAATCCCAGAAAATCCCAGTAGTGGAACATTCTCAAAATTGGCATTGTCTCCACAAAGGAGGTGATGTTTTCGGTGCCGTTTGTCTGACCGTTTGTCTGTTAGCAGGAGGATTACGGCAAAACTACTGGGCCGATTTTCATGAAACTTGGTAGAAGGGTGTAGCGTGGGCCAAGGAAGAACCCATTACATTTTGGAGCGGATCTGATCCGGGTCGGCTCAATGGAGGGGGCGGGGCTAGGGAAAAGAGTCCGTTGATAGGGATAGGAAGGTCAGTAGAGAGTCTGGATTCGAGAGGTGGGTAGGGGGCATGGACAGGTGTATTGGGGGGGAGTGTATGTGGGAGGTGGGAGGGGGTGTGGTCAGGAAAGGGGTGGGGCTAGGGAAAAGCTCTACCTACAAACATACTGTAACATAACAAAACAAAACATAAAAAATGTAAGTGTGGCTAATATGTTCTAATAGTTAGTGGAAAAGGGTGAGTTTTCATGCACATCTTGTTCCCTCAGACAGCCATCGCAAACCATAACTTCATAGTCATGTCATTCACGAGTCTCGCATTGGAGGCAATTTGATTTCGGCAAGGCACAGCGCAAGTTGTAGCTCAAACATGCAGACGAGTGGACAGGTAAGTCTCCATATCCGAAGGTTATGGGTAAGTTGACCGCCATTTATTGTCTGTTACCAATGACAGTCATTGTCTGTTACCATTCAAAGTAGGCTAGCTTAATAAGCACTTACCTATAATAGGTATAGCTTAATAATAGCTTATTAAGATACTTGTACTATCTGTTATTCATTTTCTTTGTGCAAATAAACAATAAACAAACATAAATAAACAATAAACACTTACTCTGGAGATGATGTAGCCTACCACTTGTGCTCTTCTCCCTACTTATACTCCAACCACTTATAAAGCCTCAGCCAGGCGGTAATGCAACATAAAGGATGCCAACTGCCATAAAACACCACAGAAGGATTTATTACATCACTGATGACATCACAATTGCTCGAGTGGCATCACTGATGACATCACAATTGCTCAAGTGACATCACTGATGACATCACTGATACATGACAATCGTGACATCACAATCGTGGCACACACACCCCCCGCCCACTTATTGGACCATAACATCAGAACCATTGATGGCCACAACACATTCCATGTTATGGGCATTATAGCTGGAGTTACACCAGAGAGCCAAACCAGTACCTCTGATAGCTGTGACATAGCAGCAGTTGGACACATCAATATCCGAAATCAGAGACCCCCTGGCCTTTCATCCATGTCCTATGGGAGGATTGAGAATGCCACAGGTGTGTGATTCTCATGAACATGGTACAACTTATAGCAAAACTCAAAGATATCAAGTAGGATCTTAATCCACTAGGCATCATGCACGCTACGCGAGTTCGCCTGCCTTGCAGCTCGCTGAGCTAGCCCTGCAGCTCGCATAAGCAGCTGCTTTGCATTGGAGGCAATTTGATTTTGGCAAGGCACAGCGCAAGTTGTAGCTCAAACATGCAGACGAGTGGACAGGTAGGCTAAGTATTCTCCATATCCGAAGGTTATGGATAAGTTGACTGCCATTTATCGTCTGTTACCAATGACAGTCTTTGTGTATTACCATTCAAAGTAGGCTAGCTTAATAAGCACTTACTAGTTAGCTAATAGCTTACTAATAGGTATAGCTTAATAATAGCTTATTAAGATACTTTCTAAGGTACTATCTGTTGTTATTCATTTTCTTTGTGCAAATAAACAATAAACAAACATAAATAAACAATTATAGCTGCTGCGCAGCAATGGGACGTGGCCGGGCAAGTCTCAAGGCTTTGAGCTAGAGTCCCCAAGTCAAGGCTGAAGTCTTTTAGCTATACTCCAAGTCAAGTCTCACGTCTTTGGTCACAAGTCCAAGTCAAGTCTCAAGTCTCTTATGGATGAGCGTTCTATCATCTGCTTCTGCTGCATGCCATCCAGTCTGCTTACAACATTGCATAGCTAAAACTAAGGGATTCAAAGCAGGTTCAGGTTTCTTTGCAGCATGTAGCTTTTTCATCATCTGATTCCGTTTTTTGTTGCGAGGCATCTCACAACAATACAAGTAGGAATCAGTATATTCACAAACAAAAGTAGTAGTTACTTGCCTCACTGTTGTAGAGTGGATGAGGTACTGGTGGAGTTGATGTTAGATGGAGAGGGAGGCTGAGCGATTAATAGCCACCTGGGGAGTTTGTATCTCTTCGGTCCTACGCTGCAGGTCTGTGGGGTCACACAACTGATATACCAGCAGGAGCTGCTTTTTCCTCTTATAGACAGACTGGATACTTGCTGGTGGTGTTTTATGGGACTGGATGCTTGCGTGTAAAAACACACACTGCTTCCACTTATATAGGGTGAGCCAGGAAGTATTTATGACATCACTGATTACATCACGCTCGAGTGACATCACTGATGGCATCACAATTGCTCGATTGACTGATGACATCACAATTACAACCTATTAAGATGCTCTTTAGGCTATACATTCAACATTTTGATGCACTGTGGGCTAAATTTTTGATCAATCGAAAATCTGTTTGAAACTTTTGTGTAGGACAGTCTAACGATGCAGATGCTTAAGTTTGGTGTGGTTTGAAGAAAAAATGTGGGAGTAGGGTTTAATTAGTTTGACAGTTTTTGCAGTTTTGCAGTCTTTAGACTTCATAATTGGCCATAGGTTGCAGTGTACAAAAGTGTCTCCTCACTTGGGCCCACATTTCGTTGAAAGTTGCAAAGTCGTAGCACATAGGCCTGATTTGTTATGAATTTTCAAAATTTTAAACTTTAGACGGTCGCTGTAGCGCCACCATCAGGACTATTGGCATCAAATTGTTGTTTGGTTATGTTTTTTTTTTTTACCGCTTTTTCCTCGGTCTTATTCTCTAACCTCTTAATCCCATTTTTATTGGTTTATTCTTTTATTCTTTTATCAAATCCGCTGCCGATTTTGATTTGTTTTCATTTTAATTTTAATTGATTTGATTTGATTTTTATTTGATTTCTATTTGTATGATTTTTATGGTATTATGGTTTTATTGCTTATTTTATTCTTCCCTTATTAACTGGTTTGATGATTTAAACACACTATGCAATAGGGCATGTGCAATCTTCGAAATAGTGCAATCTTGTGTCTAGCTGGCACTCTTTCTGTGGTGAAGTGCAATGCTGTGACTGTGACCGTGTTTGTTTTGTTACTGAGTCTGTAACACCGATGTTGGTACTAGCACTTTTTGCCCAAGACAAATTTCCCTCCAGGGACAATAAAGTTTATCTCATCTCATTATCTCATCTCAAATTCGCGTCAATGAAGTTTGGCATGGGCCTGGACCTTTGTGCAAATTTGGTTTATTTTCATACATGGGAAGTCCAACTTCCTGGGAGAAGAAGAAGACTAATAATAGGGGCAAACACAATAAGTGGCCCTGCCGCTTCGCTGGCCCAGCCACTAATAAACACTTACTCTGGAGATGATGTAGCCTACCACTTGTGCTCTTCTCCCTACTTAGGGTTAGGGTTAACCCTAACCCTAACCCTAACTCCAACCACTTATAAAGCTTCAGCCAGGCGGTAATGCAACATAAAGGATGCCAACTGCCATAAAACACCACAGAAGAAGGATTTATTACATCACTGATGACATCACAATTGCTCGAGTGAAATCACTGATGACATCACAATTGCTCATGTGACATCACTGATGACATCACAATTGCTCAAGTGACATCACTGATACATGACAATCGTGACATCCCAATCGTGGCACACACGCCGCCCGCCCACTTATGTTTCCTTTTAGGACCACCGCAAGGCATCAATCAGTCTGCCAGAAAGCCATTAGAAGAAGAAGAAGAAGACTTTCAGAAAAGACCAACAGAAGAGGAGAGGGGATCGGGTGTTACAGAATGTAGGGAAACAGTGGATTGATAAATTCAGAAGGAGGAGGTAATGCAACATAAAGGATGCCAACTGCCATAAAACACCACAGAGGAAGAAGACCTTCAAGATTAATTTGCCCAAGATCTTCGGTGCCATGGCACTAGTCCGATACCTCACGAGTCCGAAAAAAGAGGCATTGGACAGGGGATCATGTCTATGTTCCCCGGGTTCTATATTCCCCGTTTTTCACTAACCCTAAACCTAACCTCCCCCAGACCCTAACCCAAAACCTAACCTCTCCCACCCCCACGCCTAAACCTAACCTTCCCCAGACCCTAACCCAAAACCTAACCTCTCCCACCCCCACGAACCCAAAACCTAACCTCTCCCACCCCCACGCCTAAACCTAACCTCCCCCAGACCCTAACCCAAAACCATGAGGTGTCGGTCTCGTGAGGTGTCGGACTAGGGGGCAGTCCCCAGATCTTCATGGTGCAGATGCCATATATCTGTAGCAAAAAACAAATACCTCAGACCTTTGATGAAGAACATGGTTGTCCAAAGAAAAAGAGCAGACAGCTATTTAGAACAGAATGATGATGAGCAAATTGCACTTGGAGACCTAACTGTGAAAACTTAACAATAGCTTGAAGTGATGATCAAATAATCATTACAGAAATCAATGGCAAACCAGAAGGGGTTACATTGAAGCCGAAGGCCTCAAATATTTTGAGTGCATGTTTGCATGCATCTAAGAAGGACAATAATGATGTTGATGAAGAAAAAGTGTGTCTTGTGAAAACCGCTGCCAGACTGGTAAAGACTGACATAAAAGATATCAAGATTCCCAGAGATGCATATCCCTCAAAATATATCATCTGCCAAAGGAAACGTGGAAACTCTTCAGCTTCTCCTCAAATAACTGTTTGCTGGCAAGAACTGTGAGTTAAACATAGCTGCAATAGGACAGGCCATGCGGGCAGCAAGGGCAAGGGTTCTCATCACGCCATTACAGATAGGACTGACAAATGCATCACCAATTTGGATCTAGATTTTTGGTGAAAACACTTGGTAACCTTCGATTCTGTTCCTCATTTCGGGAGGTGAAAAAGTTGAGTCAAGTGCAGCTGCTTCTCAGGAACATACCTCCCTGGCAATGTTGAAGGCCACTTCATAAGCAGCTCGGCCGCTCCGCGGCCTCGCCCTGGCTCCTCCTTGATAGCATACTTCAGGGGTGCTGGATCACTTGTCCTGGAGCTGGCAACATACAGCTGTTCATGGCTGAAGACTGAAGCCAGACTCCCACTTCTTTCAGTGTCTGCCCCTGGGACTTGATTTTGCTCTTATGACATCACTGATTCCCATATGGAAAAGATTTTACTAAATTTGTATATGTTTTACCTGAAACTTGTAAGTAATATGTAAGTAATATATATGACAGTCAAACCAGATATAAGATCCATAGTAAATTTGTGTAAAGTGAAACTTATATAATTTGGTCACTTACAAGAACTATATATGACAGTAAATCTACATACAATATTCTTAGTAAATTTGTGGAAAATGAAACTTATATGATTTGGGAACTCGTAAGAAATATATATAACAGTAAATCCACATACAAGATCCTTAGAAGATTTGTGTACTATCAAACTTCTATGAGTTGGGCAACCATAGTGAAACCGAAATCTTGCAAGTGTTCATAAGTCATCGTAACATCACCCATTGATTTTTGGACATCCCAGTTTTGAAGCTGGGAGTGTGGCCATCGCCATCTTGGGGTTCTTGCGCAGCTCGCACGAGACGGCACAAGATCCCACAGAGCCGTAGCTGCATCAGGCTGTAAACATGTTTAATCTAGTTGTAAAGTCAGGCATTTTAACATGGGGGCGAATTGGAAACGATTCCCTTTTGGAGCCAGCCTCAAGTGGCCATTCGAGGAACTACAGCTTTTAGTATCACTTCCGGGGCTCCATCTGCCCAAGCCCGAGCTTGCCCCCTGATATTAAAAAAAAACAACGTATAAGACAATGTACCCAGATAGCAGCTGACTCTGGATCCGCCTCCAAACGGGAAGATCGGTTGGTTAGGTTTAGGCATTAGGAGATTTGGTTAGGGTAAGCCAATCAGAGGCAGAATAGGGACGGTCATGCCTTTGCCATTTTAGGATTGTTTTAGAAGGCATCTAGGATGGTGAAGGCATGGCTGGGTTTAGCCATGAGGAGTGATGATTGGTTAAGCTTAGGGTAAAATATCAGGGTATAAGCCAATCAGAGGCAGAGTAGGGCAGGTCATGCCTTTGCCATAAAAAAAATTATTGTGCGCAGGACATCCTGCATCTTACATTAAAATAAATGGATGGATGGATGGATAGATAGCAAGATGATATTGATTCAATGTTGGAATTCCATCATAATAATATTTTTTGTTGGTTGAATATTCAAGGCTATAATAACATTGAATCAATGTTGATAGTCTAATTCTGTGCTTTTTCAATGTTGAAAAGACAACATTGAATTAATATAGATTTTTGGTCAGCTGTATTGCCCCAATATCATGTGTCAGTCTATCCGTCCATTCATTCAACACTTTAACGCAGACCTGGGCATTATGTGGCCCGGGGGACAGACCTGGTCCTCCTGATGGTTCTGCCTGGCCTGGGAGGTCTAAGACAAACCATACCATTTTACTTATGAAACTAGAAAAATCGAATGAGATCATTTTGGCTGTTTGGAGTGATTTTCAAATATAATAAATACTGAAGAATAAGTGCACAGTATGTTTTCTATCATTTAAGATATATAGAGCATTTGCTCCTAAAATGTGAGAGATCTACATATGTGTGGGGGAAAATGGAAAGTATTGGTTTTAATATTACTGTGAATTATAATGCCGTGATGTATCGTGTCTTTAATGGAATAATGCCAGGACCACACCAGGACTTTTTCTGGACAATTGTTTGTGTGGTCGCAGCAAAATTGTGGAAGACGAGGTGTGCCACAGTTATCCACTAAGCTGTCATCCCAGGTGAAGTGGTCTATAAACAAATCATATCGGAACTTAAAAGACAAAGAACACTGGACATAAGAACAAAAAGACCCACAACCTGGCGACTGCTCACCTTCTAATAGACTATATATATATATATATATATATATAGATCTATTAGATATATAGATATATATATATATAATATATATATATATATATATAAAATATATATTAGTGTAAATGTTTGTTTCCCCTGACTGAATAATTTAATAAAGTATATTTAAAAAGTAAAATGAGAGGTTACGACATCTGACCTAGAGTGCGGGCGTATAGGTGGTTTCCAGGTGGTTTCCAGAACTTTCCAGGACTTTCTAGGTGGTTCCAGGACTTGATGCCTTGCCCATGACCTTCCCCGGATCATAACCCACCACCATGCTAATTTTCAGCCCAATCCGACCAGGGGTGCATTGAAATCAATGGATGGAGGCCCCTCAGGATCATCTCCAGAGGCTCTACCACACTGCCACAACTAAATTAAAAATTAAAAAATTAATTAAATTATATAATTTAACCTGCTGTTATGTTATGTGTAGGACTGGCCATTTTGGGGGAAATATTTTCAGTAAAAATCTAGCTGTCAATAAATGAAAATAAATCTCCAAGCATGCCAAAACATGCAAAAAAAACATTACATGTCCAAAGAGCTTGGTTGACAAATAAAACCAGACAAACGCACGCACGCACGCACGCACGCACGCACGCACGCACGCACGCACACACACACACACACACACACACACACACACACACACACACACAGACACACACACACACACACACACACACACACACACACACACACACACACACACACACACACACACACACACACACACACACACACACACACACACACACACACGTTACGTTACATGGAGGCGAACTCGCCAGAATCAACTGTTTTCTTCTTCTTTTGAGTTGGCAATCCTCCTGTTGCATCAAAGAGCGTGGAAGGAAAGAGACGACACTCCGGCCATTTTTGGAAACAGAATGCGCCTCGCAGTGGTCAGCTGCGGTAGCGCTGGCCCCTATAACCAGCCTCTCTAAACAGTAACTCAACGGGAGTTGAACCTCGGGTCCTTTTCATTAGGTATTTATCTTGAAAAAACTAAACAAAGAAAACGAAAAATTTTGCTTAGTTTCCACAATATGGTTGTTGTTTTACATCCCTGCACTACACCACTACATAAATCTGTAAACTTTACAACATGCGCAGCCTGCGCAGCGCGTGGTCAAGAGAAGGCGTTTTGGGTCATTATTCATTCAGTCAGGAATGGTGATTATGTCATCAGTGATGATGTCATCAGTGATGTCAGCGGGCCCTAATATAAAATAGCACTACCCCCCAAAATTATAGAAAAATAACAATCTTGTTTATTAATGACCCCAGAACACCATGACATGACAATATATTACAACTCATCAATAGAATAGAATAGAATAGAATAGAATAGAATGGGCAAGATACACCGGAAATATGACTTTGACCCATCTAATATCATGTGACTCATGTCACATGTGACGTTCTTTTTTACAGCCTCGTGACTCGTCAGTCTAGTAGTAGCCGCCAAGTAGCTGCAGGTACAACGACGCTGGGCTCTGCGAGTCACGGGGCTGTAAAAAAAAAAAGAACTTGTGATGTGCGTCATTGTCTTCCTCCTTCCCCTCCACTCCTTCTCACTCATTTCTGCCGGCCGTCAACATACGCATCTGCCTCGCTCGCAGGAGGCAGCACATAGCAGCGCTGTTCTCTGTGTGTGTGTTCCCTCTTGCTGAACTCGTTGGCGGTTCCAGAGCAAAAGTAGCGCAACATTCGCCGCTACTAACAGTTGCGGGTGCTTCCGCTCCAACATTGCCTTGTTTTTGAGTCACAATATTGTCCCTCATTGGTTCACGGGCTCGCAGATGCAGCTCGCTAACCCTAACCCTATTTATTTATTTATAATTGTATTTATTTTTATTTGTTTGTTTATTTTTGCAGATTGCCACCTATGTGAATGTTCCAGCCTCCAGATCCGAGCCAGACTCCACCTACCAGAGCCTCAGTCCAGCCACCATGGATCAGGACCAAACATACTGTGGCGGAATGAGGCGCACACCGAGGCAGATCCTTTGGCTTATCAAACTCTTTATTAGCGAGCGAACAGACACACATGAAGGCAGGCACGCCAACACCTCGCTAGCTTCTCCTACCTAGCCTAGCTCTCCCCAGCACGTCTGCTCTCTTCCAGCTTCACACAGCTCTCCCCTTCCTCCCCTAGTCTCCACCCACTGGCCCTATGCTCCCTTCACTTGCCACTCCAAAACCCCAAACCCCACATGCACAGAACAACATAACAGACACAGTTAGACATACACCCTACTAGCTATCCCATAATACTCCACCTTTCCCCGCGCTACACTGCCCCCCCCTTTTTAAACCATTTGCCCCCAAATGACACCCCAAAACAACCCTACATCAACACTATAAGCCATTCAACATTTTACATTTTAAACAGAACATTTCCCCTTTTTATTCCCTTTTATTCCCCCCCCACACATCACATCTCCAAGTCCCACGTGCATCTAGCCCATCTCCGTTTCTGATGTTACCATGGCACAGGTGGTCCTACCCTTCCCCACTCAACAGTTTTGTTCCCCCTCCCCGCACCGCACTCAACACAGCAAAGGCAGTAGTCCTCTACCTCTTCCTCCATCTGCACCCAGTAGAAATGTCGACAAAGGCGGCTGAGTGTCTCTTCAGGCCCGCGATGCCCCTGACCGCTGTGGCCCCTGTGCGCCCCCCGTAGCGCCAACCCCCGCAGGCAGCTGGGCACAACCACGACGCTGCCTCCATTCCCGCGCCCTTCCAACCCCAGAATCCCCGACCCCCACACCCTCAGGTCCGGAAACAACTCCCACAGTCCCTTCGTGGTACTTGAACACATGCCAACCTCCTCCACGGAAGGCCGGCGTCCGAACGCCACCCACTTGCGCACCGGTCCAACGCTAGTGTCCTCCGCCTGTCTGCGTATCCACTCCT
Organism: Poromitra crassiceps; assembly: GCF_964638095.1. Lineage (NCBI taxonomy): Eukaryota > Metazoa > Chordata > Actinopteri > Beryciformes > Melamphaidae > Poromitra > Poromitra crassiceps. Next base: position 9,205 of record NW_028150703.1, on the reverse strand, counting down.
CCACATCGACATCCCCCATAGTCACATTCTCATCCTCCACCTGTAGACGCTTGTCCTTCCACCCTCCACCAGGGGGCGGCGAGCTCAGGTCAGCGGTGGGAACACAAATGGACGGCATCTCACTCTCCACCCCGGACCTCCGCACAGCACCAGCGGGGGGTGTGGAGCAGTTTGACTGGGCCGGCTCTTCCGACATTTGCACCGCTGGTACCTCAGGAAACACAATCGTCCCGACCTGAAGAACCGGCTCTTCCCTCTGGTTGTTCCCCTGCAGCACCGTTCTCCTATCCGTCACAACGTTCTCTTCTCCCCGGCTGCTCACACTCTCTCCAGCCTGTGTCTCACCTCCGGCCTCCACAGTCTCAGTGCACTCTCTGGCCAAGTGCTCCGGCGACCGGCACGTCCAACAGAGCCTCACCCTTCCTCCAGGTGGACCTCCCTCCGTTCGCACTGTCCTTTGATCTTGGGACGCGTCGGGGCACACTCTGGCCAAGTGTCCACATGTCCCACACGTCCAGCAGACACCTGGACGCGCCCAAAGCCTCTGCTCCCTGGGTCTGGTCCCTCTCCTGGAACCGTAGTGGCACCCTCTCGCTAAGTGACCCACTCTCCCACAAGTCCAACAAGCTGTCCGCGCTGGCTCCGGCCGCTGCTCACTGTGCAGAGTGGCCTCTTTTATTAGCTGCATCAACTTCTCTGCCCAGGCAGGCGTAGCCTCCAACAGCTGTCTGACCCCCTTCAACAAACGGGCTTCCATCTTCCCCAAGTTGGCAGACCACCAGCTGTGCTCCGGAGTTATCGTCAACTCCCGGCGTGCTCCGTCGCGTGCCATTCCTTTGTGGTTGTCCGTGGCAGCTAGCTAGAAACGGCTAACTGCTAACGCTAAGTCGAGCCTGATTTTTAAGCCAAAACGATCCCACTTCTGACACCAATGTGGCGGAATGAGGCGCACACCGAGGCAGATCCTTTGGCTTATCAAACTCTTTATTAGCGAGCGAACAGACACACATGAAGGCAGGCACGCCAACACCTCGCTAGCTTCTCCTACCTAGCCTAGCTCTCCCCAGCACGTCTGCTCTCTTCCAGCTTCACACAGCTCTCCCCTTCCTCCCCTAGTCTCCACCCACTGGCCCTATGCTCCCTTCACTTGCCACTCCAAAACCCCAAACCCCACATGCACAGAACAACATAACAGACACAGTTAGACATACACCCTACTAGCTATCCCATAATACTCCACCTTTCCCCGCGCTACAATACTCTACTCTGCAGCCAGACTCCACCTACCAGAGCCTCAGTCCAGCCATCATGGATCAGGACCAAACATACTCTACTCTGCAGCCAGACTCCACCTACCAGAGCCTCAGTCCAGCCACCATGGATCAGGACCAAACATACTCTACTCTCAGACAGCCTAGATTGTAGAGGAGTGCTGAGATAGAGTTTGTAGTTGTAGGCTGCCTATATTTGATGAAACCACAAAATTATTTGTATTTGTGTGGCGGATGTTACCATTATGTTGCCTGACGCCATCTATAGGCCTAAGTTTATTTTAGAGCCGATGCATTCTTAACCACAGACGTTATTTCACGCATTTAACCAACATCCCTATACAAAAATCCCATTGACTTTGACACGTAAGAGCTGGAAGTCCTAACTGGACTCATGCCTGTGGTCCTCTATTAAATCATGTAAACGTCTGAACTGTAAACTAAGGTTCACATCACATGTAACAGACATGTCAGGACTCAGGAGACTGAATACATCTCAGTGTCTCTTGTTATCTCTGTCTGTCTGTCAGCTCTCAATTTCAGGAACCTGTATTATTAAATTATCAATGGTATCATGAGAGGGAACTGTTTGAACTTCAATACCCAGAAATCCTGTAGTGTGAAGTCAGTAAACATCATACAGCTCACTCATGTACCAACCGGCCGGTCTGTGATCCTTAAAGGAAACCAATGAGACCAGAGGAAAATATCTAAATGTTGGTGAGTCCAGCTTTCTCTGCTGCTGGTTAGGAGACAGTTCGGATTTTGAAGTTAAATTTCAATTTGTCACATTCCTGTGAGCAGAGAAGTGTCCAAACAGTCCAAAATTCAATTGGATAAAATACGATGAATGTACAAATAGTAGCGATGGGACGCTGTAGCAGCCCCACTTTTGTGATTTAAAGGGAGGCGTGGGTGATTTTCAACCCACTTTTTATCATTATAATCTCGGTAATATAAGCAAATGGACACTGCTTCTTCTTTTCCACATGGAGAAATATACTCCATTTGTCTGCCTGCATAAACTCCGCCCCCACCAGCTGCAAGTCATTAAGGCTCGTTAGGCTCTCATGCCATTTTCCCGCCATTTCCCTGCCATTTTAGCAGCCGCCCATGAAGCCGCCTTGAGCAACATCTGTTCCTTCTGCATCCAGAACGCGTCATTCTGATACAGAAGTGCCTGGAATAAACTGCAGAGCTCTCGGCGCAGGAAGTCATGAAGACAAGGTAAAGGCTGCCCATCTGCATAATTCCTGCAATGATATAAAGCGGGTTGAAAATCGGCAAAGCCTCTCTTTAACCTGATATGACTGGTGTATTCACCTCTCCACATGAGGACCTGCTCCACAGCATCAGTCCACACCTCTCCACATGAGGACCTGCTCCACAGCATCAGTCCACACCTCTCCACATGAGGACCATCTCCACAGCATCAGTCCACACCTCTCCACATGAGGACCAGCTCCACAGCATCAGTCCACACCTCTCCACACGAGGAGGATGAAGGCTCTCCCAGCCATTCTGAACTGCCTGCTTTCATAGGGGACACGAGTGTCCTCAGGGACACCACCAAGCACCAAACCAATCAAATCATTCCATTACTAATGAGTAAATAGCTGGTAGCTGAGCTGGGCAGGACAGGTGCTCTCCACTTCCCACCTTACATGGGCGGGGTTTGTGTCACACACACACACACCTGAATTCGAGGGGAAAACAAAAGCCTGCAGAAAGCCAGTGTGGTGTGGAGCTTTCTTCCCTTGGTCCTGTGTCACATTTCATAACAGCTGTTTAAATGCCCTTAACATCCACCCCTGGGCAAACCCTTAACATGGGGCCCTTAACATCCACCCCTGGGTAAACCCTTAACATGGGGCCCTTAACATCCACCCCTGGGTAAACCCTTAACATGGGGCCCTTAACATCCACCCCTGGGCAAACCCTTAACATGGGTTGCTGCAATTACCATCAAAAACAACGCCGTTACACAAACACATATTTGAGTCTATAATACAAGTAGGCCGCATTTAAAATGTCATTGCTGTTCCCACATCATAGACACAAAGTGCTGTGTTCCCACATCATAGACACAAAGTGGCTGATTTGGGTGGGATGTGAAATATATATTTCAGGGTTTTCTGAGTAGAGCAGGCGTCAAGACTTCCGCTTCCGTCATATATAACATTTTGTCAGGGAGCCAATCATGTTCTTCCAATCACTTGTGGAGGTTCAAGGAAAAATATATTTTGGTCAGAGAAGGGTCACAGCTTTTTAATTCAGAGCGCCCCAAATCCCTCCAGTGACCCCCCCCCCTCCTTCTAAATAACCAACAGTCCCTAAGGGTTTCTGTTAAATACCCCCCAAAACTGTTAAATGCCCCCTAAAACAATGTGTTGAGCAGAGAAGGAAAGTACTCAAGTACAAGTTCACATGGTTTTATTATATCAAAGGAATCAAGGAATATAATCGATACATTTTTGGCCTTGTTTGCATGCTTATAAAACATTTATAAAATGATTGTCAAACAAAACATCTTCATCTGTATTATTTATTCACCTACATCTGGAAATCAATATTGCTCAACCTTCATGGTGCTGTGGCACATTTGATTCATCCAAGGCACAGCAGAGGACAGAGGACTAGACTGATCAGCAGAGGACAGAGGCATCCCAGAAGGACTTCTGATGCAGATAATATTTATAACACTGAATTTAGTACCATCCAAGCAACTTGATAAGAAACTGCAGCTGACAATACCGTAATTTCCGCACTATAAGCCGCACCGGAGTATAAGCCGCAGCAGCAAAATTGCCTGTTTGTTACATATATAAGCCGCACCGGACTATAAGCCGCAGGTGTTTTAATGTTTTTTTTTTTTTAATTGTGTTTTAATGTTTAATTACCATATGTAAGGGTTCATGCACAGAGGGGATTGTCGGGAAAGAGATGGCTGTTTGAGGAAGCTCCCATTTATTAACATTTCAACAAAACAACATAACACAACACCACCTGTGTTTTTTTTTACAGTGCACACAGTGTCCGCGGTGTGGTGAAAAGAGGGCAAGAGAGGAAATTAAAACAGAAGTGGATTTATAGTTAGAAAGAGTGCTAAAAAATAGATTTTTTTTTTTTCCCCCAAAAACAATCCATAGATAAGCCGCACCGTTATATAAGCCGCAGGGCCAAAAAACGGGGGAAAAGCCGTGGCTTATAGTCCGAAATTTACGGTAATTGCTCTAAAAATCAAATGGATTTAAATCAAGGTAAAAGGTGTAAGTTCAAAATCAGACCTCCTTGAGAAAAAGCACACCTCCTGTAATAAAATATCTACTGACATAATATTTAATGTATAAAAACATTCAAGCGATTTCAAGATGTTTGCCTTCAAAAAGTATGAAGACTGAATGGGCAGTACCTTTCTGAAGTGGTGGAATTCAAGTAAGCTTCTTGCTTTTCTCTCTCTCTCAATATGGATCAAAAACATTTTTGGAATCAAAGAATGCATTGAAGAGAACTGGGAACTTTCAACTCTGATTTTCTGGCCTCCGGCATGGTTACATTCACGCTGTTTTTAACCGAGTTACAAAAATATACACGGCTAACTAATTTCATTGGTAAAATAGCTGTTGAATTCAACAAATTGCTATAATCTGAGTGAAATCTAAATATAAAGACATTATTGCATAATTCCACCTTCAATTAGGTCAACAATCACTGATGACGTCAACTTGGACAAACTGGAGCTCTGAAATGATACCTGAATTTACAACCTGTAATTCCGACCTCGACAACCGTTTTGACTCATTTTTTACAGGTCGGAGCTCGTTTTTTCCCCTGTTTTTCGAGTTGTCTTGAACGGGGTAAAAGCCTTCCTCTGTACAGCTGATGTGACACCAACCCAGTCAGCTGACACCAACCCAGTCAGCTGACACCAACCCAGTCACGCATCAGATCAGTGACGGAGGGACAGCTGTCACAGCTGTTTGAACCCTAACCTTCATTTGCTTTAGTTGCCTAAACATAACAGATGTTTTATTTGGCATTCAACTATTTTAGAGCCGTTATTATGAAACTACTTTTTGCTCTGTGGACCGACATTGCATCAGTCTGACAGTGACGACTAAATAAGACTAAATAAGACTGGGACAGCCGGCTGATATCCGGGGCTTTCTGGTGTCGAGCGGATGTACTCACCAAGACTTAAGTGCAGGTGTTGCAGCAATACACTCAATAACAACAATTAAGGGGCATCCGGGTAGTGTAGCGGTAGATTCCCTGCCTACAAACACGAGGGTCGCAGGTTCACGCCCCCCGTGTTATCCCCGGCTTGGTCGGGCAGGCACGATTGGCTGGGGTATGGGTATGTGTCCTGGTCGCTGCACTAGTGCCTCTTCTGGTCGGTCGGGGCGCCTGTTCGGGGCGGAAGGGAACCGGTGGGAATAGCGTGATCCTCCCACGTGCTATGTGCATATATTGCGATCAGCAATCCACCAAAAGAGTTGGGGGGGAAAAAATCCAATATCATGCATCCCTAAAAATATCCCTCATTTTCCTCTCCTGGCCCCGCCCACATGTCTCTACTTCTCCATCCATCTGTCACTCATCCGTGATGCTCCACCTCTCGATCTCACTCACTCGCTTCTCCAGGATCTTCACCTGCTGCTCCAGGTGGGCCGTTTTATCAGCCGCGGTCGCGCCCTTAGAAGGCCCGACGCCCAATAGGACGTAGACGCACACCAGGGCGGCCAATCGGACGGCGATGGTGTCCGGGCCCACACTGCGGTCGCTCAGGATGAGCCCAAACCAGGCCAAAGCCATGCCCGGTTTCAACAGCCACAGAGCGGAGGCGACCAATTGAAAGGCCAGGGAGATCAGCCAGTAGCCAACCAGAACAAACAGGACCCACTGTGCCACGAAGATCACCCCCTCTGGGGTCACATGGCTGATGGGGAGCAACACTGGAGAACAGAGAGAGAGAGAGAGAGAGAGAGAGGGAGAGAGAGAGAGAGACAGAGAGAGAGAGAGAGAGAGAGAGAGAGAGAGAGAGAGAGAGAGAGAGAGAGGGGAACGAGGAACATTTATCTCTGCTATTCCCCTTTAATACACATTATTATTATTTTGGCCGGTAAAAAATATGCTTGCCGAGTGGATTTTTTTTTTTTTTTACATCTACCCGCCACTTGGCCAGTGAGTGAAAAAGCCTCAGGGGCCTCAGGGGCTTCCAGACTCCACGACGATGATGCTAAAGTTGTGTCTCTTTGTAATTTCTACAGGGTTTCGTTTGTGATCTTACCGTCCAGCCCAGCAGCCTGCAGGAAATGTGTCAGATAGTCAGAGAGGACGTTAAGACGGCTGGCCACACCTCCTGAGAAAACAGCCAGCACCTGAGAGAACGCCTGAGAGAGAGAGAGAGAGAGGGAGGGGGAGAGAGCGAGAAGGGGGGGGGGGGGGGGGGGTAGCGAGGGAGGGAGGGGGAGAGAGAGAGGGGGGGGGGGGAGAGAGCAAGAGGGGGGGATTTCTTGGGTTAACCACGTGACAGATGAAAGGTCCTGGAGACACCTGTAGCAGGAACTACCACTATGTAGTGGACTAGGTATTTAAACGACCACTATGTAGTGGACTAGGTATTTAAACGACCACTATGTAGTGGACTAGGTATTTAAAAGTTGAAACTGATTAGATTTGGACACCACAAAGTGTGTATAGAATTAAAACTATGCATTTGTGCTTTGGATTTGGTAAAAACCATCATTTTTGTTTTATCCGGCTTTAAAACCAGCTTTAATTGCTGAAGTTGGGATTCTACTTCTTTAAAAGCATTTGCATATTATCCAGAGCCTTTGACAGAGAAGTAGCACAACAGTAAATGACAGTGTCATCAGCATAAAAATCGAAGTTTGCATGTAAAACACTTTTGCCAAGGTTATTGATATAAATTGTGAACAGCAATGGACCTAGAACAGAGCTTTGTGGCACCGCCTTGTGGACAGATAAAACATCAGAATGAAAACCATCAGCCTGAACACATTGAGTCCTGTCAGTAAAATAATGACGGAAGCAGCCAACAGCAGTATTCTGTCCTCGCGATTGTGTGTCTGGGCAAGGCTTGACAGATAGCGAACTCCGAAATTACATATAACAGAAAAACTCCCAATAAACCGTGTTCTTCAAGAAAAACATGTGGCTTTACTGAAGGCTGTTTCTGTACAACTGAAAAACACAACAAAAAGCCTGTATCACTACACTGCACAGTGCACACACACAGTGCAATATGCATATACAGTATAAAACAACAGTGACAATATAAATAGTTTCATGTAGCTTAATGAAATACTCATTAACTTAAAGTGTAAACATGAAATAAATCGCTTATTAAATGCCTATTAATTGTAACTCTCCACAGGTAACATGCTAAGTATAGGTTCAGGGCAGGCTATTTTAATCCAACATAAATATCTAGGTCAGTAAGCAACACAGGTGAGTAGGCTACATTCAACCAACATATCCAGCAGGCATATAACTCAGGTAAGTATAACATGAAATATTTGACAACTTAACTAACAGTTTCCTTCTACAGATGAACTTTGGCATAAAAACACTCATTATAATAATATTTTACAACTTGACTCACAGACATATGAACTCCTAGTCCTAGGCTCAAGTCGAATGGAGAGCACTGTTACCCAAGCACATGGTTCGAGAGGGCTACTTGCATGGTTCAGCTGAAATGAACAAAATAGACAGTGACATTACCCCTAATGTACACTAGGTGGCGGTAATGGACCAGTAAACACACTACACACTACAGCAGGGTCAGACAAACCTTTGCTTCATTACATTACGGTCCAGTGTTGAATGCTTAGAGAAATCAATAAAAAACACAATGTTCTCTCACATCTAAAGCCCCAATGATGTCATGTAGCACCTTATGATGTCATGTACCACCTTATATGATGTCATGTTTGTCATGTCGAAAAAGAAATAGAGTCCGCACACTGCTTGACTTGCTCCCAGTCGATTTATTTTTGACGTTTCGGTCAACAAGGACCTTCTTCAGAAAAAAAAAAAAAAAAAAAAAAAAAAGGTGTTATAAATATCTGAAGAAGGTCCTTGTTGACCGAAACGTCAAAAATAAATCGACTGGGAGCAAGTCAAGCAGTGTGCGGACTCTATTTCTTTTTATATGTTTCATTGTTTTTGTCCTGCACCTGCAATTTGAGTGGATGTGCGCGCTCTACTTTTTATATGTTTGTCATGTCGCCCTTCGTGATCAATAGCCAGTCACTTGAACGGGTCTCCACCTATAAATATCTGGGTGTTGAAATTGATGACTGCCTGAAGTTTAACGAATGCGCACGGAACAAATCCAAGAAATTACAACAGAGGTAGTTTTTTCTTAGGAAACTGAATCATTTTAGAGTAGACCGTCGCATTCTTCAGATGTTCTATAAAGCAGTGTTACAGAGTGTTCTGTCTTTTGGCCTAATCTGCACCTTTGGTAACATGCGTGTCCAAGATCATGTCAAATTACAGCGCTTGATCAAGACAGCAAGCAGCATCATTGGGGTTGATCAGGTGTCTGCAGCACAGCTGTATGACGACCTTATTAAAAAAAAAGGCTGATCAGATCCTAGATGATCCTACCCACCCCCTCCACCTGAAATTCCTCAGGAGCAGCAGGTCAAACGGCAGAATTCTGCAAAGAAAAATCAGAACAACCAGGTACAGTAAATCTTTTGTGCCAACGGCAATCAGAGCGCTAAACAAGAAATAATTGATCAAACTGTGTATATTGTTTAGACTGCACATACTGTACTGGATATTGTATGCCGCTGTGTAATTTCTAAAAGTATCAAAAAAATCACTACAAGAGTGAAGGTAGCAGCACTCCAAAAATTGAGATGCAAGACTTCAGATTTCCATTTTCTTTTTTTATT
>NW_028150704.1:0-24856 GCF_964638095.1 Poromitra crassiceps | reverse complement strand
ACTCAGTGCGGTATTCAGCCTCTCTGGTGTCAAGTCTGATTTTGGAAAAAAAAAAAAAAAATCCAAAATCAGACAGAGTGTTGACACCAGAGAGGCTAAGACCGCATTGACTCAGTGCGGTATTCAGCCTCTCTGGTGTCAAGTCTGATTTTGGAAAAAAAAAAAAAAAATCCAAAATCAGACAGAGTGTTGAGACCAGAGAGGCTAAGACCGCATTGACTCAGTGCGGTATTCAGCCTCTCTGGTGTCAAGTCTGATTTTGGAAAAAAAAAAAAAAAATCCAAAATCAGACAGAGTGTTGAGACCAGAGAGGCTAAGACCGCATTGACTCAGTGCGGTATTCAGCCTCTCTGGTGTCAAGTCTGATTTTGGAAAAAAAAAAAAAAAATCCAAAATCAGACAGAGTGTTGAGACCAGAGAGGCTAAGACCGCATTGACTCAGTGCGGTATTCAGCCTCTCTGGTGTCAAGTCTGATTTTGGAAAAAAAAAAAAAAAAATCCAAAATCAGACAGAGTGTTGAGACCAGAGAGGCTAAGACCGCATTGACTCAGTGCGGTATTCAGCCTCTCTGGTGTCAAGTCTGATTTTGGAAAAAAAAAAAAAAAATCCAAAATCAGACAGAGTGTTGACACCAGAGAGGCTAAGAGCGCATTGACTCAGTGCGGTATTCAGCCTCTCTGGTGTCAAGTCTGATTTTGGAAAAAAAAAAAAAAAATCCAAAATCAGACAGAGTGTTGAGACCAGAGAGGCTAAGACCGCATTGACTCAGTGCGGTATTCAGCCTCTCTGGTGTCAAGTCTGATTTTGGAAAAAAAAAAAAAAAATCCAAAATCAGACAGAGTGTTGACACCAGAGAGGCTAAGACCGCATTGACTCAGTGCGGTATTCAGCCTCTCTGGTGTCAAGTCTGATTTTGGAAAAAAAAAAAAAAAATCCAAAATCAGACAGAGTGTTGACACCAGAGAGGCTAAGACCGCATTGACTCAGTGCGGTATTCAGCCTCTCTGGTGTCAAGTCTGATTTTGGAAAAAAAAAAAAAAAATCCAAAATCAGACAGAGTGTTGAGACCAGAGAGGCTAAGAGCCGCATTGACTCAGTGCGGTATTCAGCCTCTCTGGTGTCAAGTCTGATTTTGGAAAAAAAAAAAAAAAAAATCCAAAATCAGACAGAGTGTTGAGACCAGAGAGGCTAAGACCGCATTGACTCAGTGCGGTATTCAGCTCTCTGGTGTCAAGTCTGATTTTGGAAAAAAAAAAAAAAAAATCCAAAATCAGACAGAGTGTTGACACCAGAGAGGCTAAGACCGCATTGACTCAGTGCGGTATTCAGCCTCTCTGGTGTCAAGTCTGATTTTGGAAAAAAAAAAAAAAAATCCAAAATCAGACAGAGTGTTGAGACCAGAGAGGCTAAGACCGCATTGACTCAGTGCGGTATTCAGCCTCTCTGGTGTCAAGTCTGATTTTGGAAAAAAAAAAAAAAAAATCCAAAATCAGACAGAGTGTTGACACCAGAGAGGCTAAGACCGCATTGACTCAGTGCGGTATTCAGCCTCTCTGGTGTCAAGTCTGATTTTGGAAAAAAAAAAAAAAATCCAAAATCAGACAGAGTGTTGAGACCAGAGAGGCTAAGAGCCGCATTGACTCAGTGCGGTATGCAGCCTCTCTGGTGTCAAGTCTGATTTTGGAAAAAAAAAAAAAAAAATCCAAAATCAGACAGAGTGTTGAGACCAGAGAGGCTAAGACCGCATTGACTCAGTGCGGTATTCAGCCTCTCTGGTGTCAAGTCTGATTTTGGAAAAAAAAAAAAAAAAATCCAAAATCAGACAGAGTGTTGACACCAGAGAGGCTAAGACCGCATTGACTCAGTGCGGTATTCAGCCTCTCTGGTGTCAAGTCTGATTTTGGAAAAAAAAAAAAAAAATCCAAAATCAGACAGAGTGTTGACACCAGAGAGGCTAAGACCGCATTGACTCAGTGCGGTATTCAGCCTCTCTGGTGTCAAGTCTGATTTTGGAAAAAAAAAAAAAAAATCCAAAATCAGACAGAGTGTTGAGACCAGAGAGGCTAAGAGCGCATTGACTCAGTGCGGTATGCAGCCTCTCTGGTGTCAAGTCTGATTTTGGAAAAAAAAAAAAAAAAAATCCAAAATCAGACAGAGTGTTGACACCAGAGAGGCTAAGACCGCATTGACTCAGTGCGGTATTCAGCCTCTCTGGTGTCAAGTCTGATTTTGGAAAAAAAAAAAAAAATCCAAAATCAGACAGAGTGTTGACACCAGAGAGGCTAAGACCGCATTGACTCAGTGCGGTATTCAGCCTCTCTGGTGTCAAGTCTGATTTTGGAAAAAAAAAAAAAAAATCCAAAATCAGACAGAGTGTTGAGACCAGAGAGGCTAAGACCGCATTGACTCAGTGCGGTATTCAGCCTCTCTGGTGTCAAGTCTGATTTTGGAAAAAAAAAAAAAAAAATCCAAAATCAGACAGAGTGTTGACACCAGAGAGGCTAAGACCGCATTGACTCAGTGCGGTATTCAGCCTCTCTGGTGTCAAGTCTGATTTTGGAAAAAAAAAAAAAAATCCAAAATCAGACAGAGTGTTGACACCAGAGAGGCTAAGACCGCATTGACTCAGTGCGGTATTCAGCCTCTCTGGTGTCAAGTCTGATTTTGGAAAAAAAAAAAAAAATCCAAAATCAGACAGAGTGTTGAGACCAGAGAGGCTAAGAGCCGCATTGACTCAGTGCGGTATGCAGCCTCTCTGGTGTCAAGTCTGATTTTGGAAAAAAAAAAAAAAAAATCCAAAATCAGACAGAGTGTTGAGACCAGAGAGGCTAATACCGCATTGACTCAGTGCGGTATTCAGCCTCTCTGGTGTCAAGTCTGATTTTGGGAAAAAAAAAAAAAAAAATCCAAAATCAGACAGAGTGTTGACACCAGAGAGGCTAAGACCGCATTGACTCAGTGCGGTATTCAGCCTCTCTGGTGTCAAGTCTGATTTTGGAAAAAAAAAAAAAAAATCCAAAATCAGACAGAGTGTTGACACCAGAGAGGCTAAGACCGCATTGACTCAGTGCGGTATTCAGCCTCTCTGGTGTCAAGTCTGATTTTGGAAAAAAAAAAAAAAAATCCAAAATCAGACAGAGTGTTGAGACCAGAGAGGCTAAGAGCGCATTGACTCAGTGCGGTATGCAGCCTCTCTGGTGTCAAGTCTGATTTTGGAAAAAAAAAAAAAAAAAATCCAAAATCAGACAGAGTGTTGACACCAGAGAGGCTAAGACCGCATTGACTCAGTGCGGTATTCAGCCTCTCTGGTGTCAAGTCTGATTTTGGGAAAAAAAAAAAAAAATCCAAAATCAGACAGAGTGTTGACACCAGAGAGGCTAAGACCGCATTGACTCAGTGCGGTATTCAGCCTCTCTGGTGTCAAGTCTGATTTTGGAAAAAAAAAAAAAAAAATCCAAAATCAGACAGAGTGTTGAGACCAGAGAGGCTAAGACCGCATTGACTCAGTGCGGTATTCAGCCTCTCTGGTGTCAAGTCTGATTTTGGAAAAAAAAAAAAAAAAAATCCAAAATCAGACAGAGTGTTGACACCAGAGAGGCTAAGACCGCATTGACTCAGTGCGGTATTCAGCCTCTCTGGTGTCAAGTCTGATTTTGGAAAAAAAAAAAAAAAATCCAAAATCAGACAGAGTGTTGACACCAGAGAGGCTAAGACCGCATTGACTCAGTGCGGTATTCAGCCTCTCTGGTGTCAAGTCTGATTTTGGAAAAAAAAAAAAAATCCAAAATCAGACAGAGTGTTGACACCAGAGAGGCTAAGACCGCATTGACTCAGTGCGGTATTCAGCCTCTCTGGTGTCAAGTCTGATTTTGGGAAAAAAAAAAAAAATCCAAAATCAGACAGAGTGTTGACACCAGAGAGGCTAAGACCGCATTGACTCAGTGCGGTATTCAGCCTCTCTGGTGTCAAGTCTGATTTTGGAAAAAAAAAAAAAAAAATCCAAAATCAGACAGAGTGTTGAGACCAGAGAGGCTAAGACCGCATTGACTCAGTGCGGTATTCAGCCTCTCTGGTGTCAAGTCTGATTTTGGAAAAAAAAAAAAAAAATCCAAAATCAGACAGAGTGTTGAGACCAGAGAGGCTAAGACCGCATTGACTCAGTGCGGTATTCAGCCTCTCTGGTGTCAAGTCTGATTTTGGAAAAAAAAAAAAAAAAAATCCAAAATCAGACAGAGTGTTGAGACCAGAGAGGCTAAGACCGCATTGACTCAGTGCGGTATTCAGCCTCTCTGGTGTCAAGTCTGATTTTGGAAAAAAAAAAAAAAAATCCAAAATCAGACAGAGTGTTGAGACCAGAGAGGCTAAGACCGCATTGACTCAGTGCGGTATTCAGCCTCTCTGGTGTCAAGTCTGATTTTTGAAAAAAAAAAAAAAAATCCAAAATCAGACAGTGTTGACACCAGAGAGGCTAAGAGCGCATTGACTCAGTGCGGTATTCAGCCTCTCTGGTGTCAAGTCTGATTTTGGAAAAAAAAAAAAAAAAATCCAAAATCAGACAGAGTGTTGAGACCAGAGAGGCTAAGACCGCATTGACTCAGTGCGGTATTCAGCCTCTCTGGTGTCAAGTCTGATTTTGGAAAAAAAAAAAAAAAATCCAAAATCAGACAGAGTGTTGACACCAGAGAGGCTAAGACCGCATTGACTCAGTGCGGTATTCAGCCTCTCTGGTGTCAAGTCTGATTTTGGAAAAAAAAAAAAAAATCCAAAATCAGACAGAGTGTTGACACCAGAGAGGCTAAGAGCGCATTGACTCAGTGCGGTATTCAGCCTCTCTGGTGTCAAGTCTGATTTTGGAAAAAAAAAAAAAAAATCCAAAATCAGACAGAGTGTTGAGACCAGAGAGGCTAAGAGCGCATTGACTCAGTGCGGTATGCAGCCTCTCTGGTGTCAAGTCTGATTTTGGAAAAAAAAAAAAAAAATCCAAAATCAGACAGAGTGTTGACACCAGAGAGGCTAAGACCGCATTGACTCAGTGCGGTATTCAGCCTCTCTGGTGTCAAGTCTGATTTTGGGAAAAAAAAAAAAAAATCCAAAATCAGACAGAGTGTTGACACCAGAGAGGCTAAGACCGCATTGACTCAGTGCGGTATTCAGCCTCTCTGGTGTCAAGTCTGATTTTGGAAAAAAAAAAAAAATCCAAAATCAGACAGAGTGTTGACACCAGAGAGGCTAAGACCGCATTGACTCAGTGCGGTATTCAGCCTCTCTGGTGTCAAGTCTGATTTTGGAAAAAAAAAAAAAAAATCCAAAATCAGTCAGAGTGTTGACACCAGAGAGGCTAAGACCGCATTGACTCAGTGCGGTATTCAGCCTCTCTGGTGTCAAGTCTGATTTTGGAAAAAAAAAAAAAAAATCCAAAATCAGACAGAGTGTTGACACCAGAGAGGCTAAGACCGCATTGACTCAGTGCGGTATTCAGCCTCTCTGGTGTCAAGTCTGATTTTGGAAAAAAAAAAAAAAAATCCAAAATCAGACAGAGTGTTGAGACCAGAGAGGCTAAGACCGCATTGACTCAGTGCGGTATTCAGCCTCTCTGGTGTCAAGTCTGATTTTGGAAAAAAAAAAAAAAAAAATCCAAAATCAGACAGAGTGTTGAGACCAGAGAGGCTAAGACCGCATTGACTCAGTGCGGTATTCAGCCTCTCTGGTGTCAAGTCTGATTTTGGAAAAAAAAAAAAAAAATCCAAAATCAGACAGAGTGTTGAGACCAGAGAGGCTAAGACCGCATTGACTCAGTGCGGTATTCAGCCTCTCTGGTGTCAAGTCTGATTTTGGAAAAAAAATAAAAAAAAATCCAAAATCAGACAGAGTGTTGAGACCAGAGAGGCTAAGACCGCATTGACTCAGTGCGGTATTCAGCCTCTCTGGTGTCAAGTCTGATTTTGGAAAAAAAAAAAAAAAATCCAAAATCAGACAGTGTTGACACCAGAGAGGCTAAGAGCGCATTGACTCAGTGCGGTATTCAGCCTCTCTGGTGTCAAGTCTGATTTTGGAAAAAAAAAAAAAAAATCCAAAATCAGACAGAGTGTTGAGACCAGAGAGGCTAAGACCGCATTGACTCAGTGCGGTATTCAGCCTCTCTGGTGTCAAGTCTGATTTTGGAAAAAAAAAAAAAAAATCCAAAATCAGACAGAGTGTTGACACCAGAGAGGCTAAGACCGCATTGACTCAGTGCGGTATTCAGCCTCTCTGGTGTCAAGTCTGATTTTGGAAAAAAAAAAAAAAAATCCAAAATCAGACAGAGTGTTGACACCAGAGAGGCTAAGACCGCATTGACTCAGTGCGGTATTCAGCCTCTCTGGTGTCAAGTCTGATTTTGGAAAAAAAAAAAAAAAATCCAAAATCAGACAGAGTGTTGAGACCAGAGAGGCTAAGAGCGCATTGACTCAGTGCGGTATGCAGCCTCTCTGGTGTCAAGTCTGATTTTGGAAAAAAAAAAAAAAAAAAAATCCAAAATCAGACAGAGTGTTGAGACCAGAGAGGCTAAGACCGCATTGACTCAGTGCGGTATTCAGCCTCTCTGGTGTCAAGTCTGATTTTGGAAAAAAAAAAAAAAATCCAAAATCAGACAGAGTGTTGACACCAGAGAGGCTAAGACCGCATTGACTCAGTGCGGTATTCAGCCTCTCTGGTGTCAAGTCTGATTTTGAAAAAAAAAAAAAAAATCCAAAATCAGACAGAGTGTTGAGACCAGAGAGGCTAAGACCGCATTGACTCAGTGCGGTATTCAGCCTCTCTGGTGTCAAGTCTGATTTTGGAAAAAAAAAAAAAAATCCAAAATCAGACAGAGTGTTGACACCAGAGAGGCTAAGACCGCATTGACTCAGTGCGGTATTCAGCCTCTCTGGTGTCAAGTCTGATTTTGGAAAAAAAAAAAAAAAATCCAAAATCAGACAGAGTGTTGAGACCAGAGAGGCTAAGAGCGCATTGACTCAGTGCGGTATGCAGCCTCTCTGGTGTCAAGTCTGATTTTGGAAAAAAAAAAAAAAAAATCCAAAATCAGACAGAGTGTTGAGACCAGAGAGGCTAATACCGCATTGACTCAGTGCGGTATTCAGCCTCTCTGGTGTCAAGTCTGATTTTGGGAAAAAAAAAAAAAAAAATCCAAAATCAGACAGAGTGTTGACACCAGAGAGGCTAAGACCGCATTGACTCAGTGCGGTATTCAGCCTCTCTGGTGTCAAGTCTGATTTTGGAAAAAAAAAAAAAAATCCAAAATCAGACAGAGTGTTGACACCAGAGAGGCTAAGACCGCATTGACTCAGTGCGGTATTCAGCCTCTCTGGTGTCAAGTCTGATTTTGGAAAAAAAAAAAAAAAATCCAAAATCAGACAGAGTGTTGAGACCAGAGAGGCTAAGAGCGCATTGACTCAGTGCGGTATGCAGCCTCTCTGGTGTCAAGTCTGATTTTGGAAAAAAAAAAAAAAAAATCCAAAATCAGACAGAGTGTTGACACCAGAGAGGCTAAGACCGCATTGACTCAGTGCGGTATTCAGCCTCTCTGGTGTCAAGTCTGATTTTGGGAAAAAAAAAAAAAAATCCAAAATCAGACAGAGTGTTGACACCAGAGAGGCTAAGACCGCATTGACTCAGTGCGGTATTCAGCCTCTCTGGTGTCAAGTCTGATTTTGGAAAAAAAAAAAAAAAAATCCAAAATCAGACAGAGTGTTGAGACCAGAGAGGCTAAGACCGCATTGACTCAGTGCGGTATTCAGCCTCTCTGGTGTCAAGTCTGATTTTGGAAAAAAAAAAAAAAAAAATCCAAAATCAGACAGAGTGTTGACACCAGAGAGGCTAAGACCGCATTGACTCAGTGCGGTATTCAGCCTCTCTGGTGTCAAGTCTGATTTTGGAAAAAAAAAAAAAAAATCCAAAATCAGACAGAGTGTTGACACCAGAGAGGCTAAGACCGCATTGACTCAGTGCGGTATTCAGCCTCTCTGGTGTCAAGTCTGATTTTGGAAAAAAAAAAAAAAAATCCAAAATCAGACAGAGTGTTGAGACCAGAGAGGCTAAGAGCGCATTGACTCAGTGCGGTATGCAGCCTCTCTGGTGTCAAGTCTGATTTTGGAAAAAAAAAAAAAAAAAATCCAAAATCAGACAGAGTGTTGAGACCAGAGAGGCTAATACCGCATTGACTCAGTGCGGTATTCAGCCTCTCTGGTGTCAAGTCTGATTTTGGGAAAAAAAAAAAAAAAATCCAAAATCAGACAGAGTGTTGACACCAGAGAGGCTAAGACCGCATTGACTCAGTGCGGTATTCAGCCTCTCTGGTGTCAAGTCTGATTTTGGAAAAAAAAAAAAAATCCAAAATCAGACAGAGTGTTGACACCAGAGAGGCTAAGACCGCATTGACTCAGTGCGGTATTCAGCCTCTCTGGTGTCAAGTCTGATTTTGGAAAAAAAAAAAAAAAATCCAAAATCAGACAGAGTGTTGAGACCAGAGAGGCTAAGAGCGCATTGACTCAGTGCGGTATGCAGCCTCTCTGGTGTCAAGTCTGATTTTGGAAAAAAAAAAAAAAAAAATCCAAAATCAGACAGAGTGTTGACACCAGAGAGGCTAAGACCGCATTGACTCAGTGCGGTATTCAGCCTCTCTGGTGTCAAGTCTGATTTTGGGAAAAAAAAAAAAAATCCAAAATCAGACAGAGTGTTGACACCAGAGAGGCTAAGACCGCATTGACTCAGTGCGGTATTCAGCCTCTCTGGTGTCAAGTCTGATTTTGGAAAAAAAAAAAAAAAAATCCAAAATCAGACAGAGTGTTGAGACCAGAGAGGCTAAGACCGCATTGACTCAGTGCGGTATTCAGCCTCTCTGGTGTCAAGTCTGATTTTGGAAAAAAAAAAAAAAAAAATCCAAAATCAGACAGAGTGTTGACACCAGAGAGGCTAAGACCGCATTGACTCAGTGCGGTATTCAGCCTCTCTGGTGTCAAGTCTGATTTTGGAAAAAAAAAAAAAAAATCCAAAATCAGACAGAGTGTTGACACCAGAGAGGCTAAGACCGCATTGACTCAGTGCGGTATTCAGCCTCTCTGGTGTCAAGTCTGATTTTGGAAAAAAAAAAAAAAATCCAAAATCAGACAGAGTGTTGACACCAGAGAGGCTAAGACCGCATTGACTCAGTGCGGTATTCAGCCTCTCTGGTGTCAAGTCTGATTTTGGAAAAAAAAAAAAAATCCAAAATCAGACAGAGTGTTGACACCAGAGAGGCTAAGACCGCATTGACTCAGTGCGGTATTCAGCCTCTCTGGTGTCAAGTCTGATTTTGGAAAAAAAAAAAAAAAATCCAAAATCAGACAGAGTGTTGAGACCAGAGAGGCTAAGACCGCATTGACTCAGTGCGGTATTCAGCCTCTCTGGTGTCAAGTCTGATTTTGGAAAAAAAAAAAAAAAAAATCCAAAATCAGACAGAGTGTTGAGACCAGAGAGGCTAAGACCGCATTGACTCAGTGCGGTATTCAGCCTCTCTGGTGTCAAGTCTGATTTTGGAAAAAAAAAAAAAAAATCCAAAATCAGACAGAGTGTTGAGACCAGAGAGGCTAAGACCGCATTGACTCAGTGCGGTATTCAGCCTCTCTGGTGTCAAGTCTGATTTTGGAAAAAAAAAAAAAAAATCCAAAATCAGACAGTGTTGACACCAGAGAGGCTAAGAGCGCATTGACTCAGTGCGGTATTCAGCCTCTCTGGTGTCAAGTCTGATTTTGGAAAAAAAAAAAAAAAATCCAAAATCAGACAGAGTGTTGAGACCAGAGAGGCTAAGACCGCATTGACTCAGTGCGGTATTCAGCCTCTCTGGTGTCAAGTCTGATTTTGGAAAAAAAAAAAAAAAATCCAAAATCAGACAGAGTGTTGACACCAGAGAGGTTAAGACCGCATTGACTCAGTGCGGTATTCAGCCTCTCTGGTGTCAAGTCTGATTTTGGAAAAAAAAAAAAAAATCCAAAATCAGACAGAGTGTTGACACCAGAGAGGCTAAGAGCGCATTGACTCAGTGCGGTATTCAGCCTCTCTGGTGTCAAGTCTGATTTTGGAAAAAAAAAAAAAAAATCCAAAATCAGACAGAGTGTTGAGACCAGAGAGGCTAAGAGCGCATTGACTCAGTGCGGTATGCAGCCTCTCTGGTGTCAAGTCTGATTTTGGAAAAAAAATAAAAAAAATCCAAAATCAGACAGAGTGTTGACACCAGAGAGGCTAAGACCGCATTGACTCAGTGCGGTATTCAGCCTCTCTGGTGTCAAGTCTGATTTTGGGAAAAAAAAAAAAAAAATCCAAAATCAGACAGAGTGTTGACACCAGAGAGGCTAAGACCGCATTGACTCAGTGCGGTATTCAGCCTCTCTGGTGTCAAGCCTGATTTTGGAAAAAAAAAAAAAATCCAAAATCAGACAGAGTGTTGACACCAGAGAGGCTAAGACCGCATTGACTCAGTGCGGTATTCAGCCTCTCTGGTGTCAAGTCTGATTTTGGAAAAAAAAAAAAAAAAATCCAAAATCAGACAGAGTGTTGAGACCAGAGAGGCTAAGACCGCATTGACTCAGTGCGGTATTCAGCCTCTCTGGTGTCAAGTCTGATTTTGGAAAAAAAAAAAAAAAAATCCAAAATCAGACAGAGTGTTGAGACCAGAGAGGCTAAGACCGCATTGACTCAGTGCGGTATTCAGCCTCTCTGGTGTCAAGTCTGATTTTGGAAAAAAAAAAAAAAAATCCAAAATCAGACAGAGTGTTGAGACCAGAGAGGCTAAGACCGCATTGACTCAGTGCGGTATTCAGCCTCTCTGGTGTCAAGTCTGATTTTGGAAAAAAAAAAAAAAAATCCAAAATCAGACAGTGTTGACACCAGAGAGGCTAAGAGCGCATTGACTCAGTGCGGTATTCAGCCTCTCTGGTGTCAAGTCTGATTTTGGAAAAAAAAAAAAAAAAATCCAAAATCAGACAGAGTGTTGAGACCAGAGAGGCTAAGACCGCATTGACTCAGTGCGGTATTCAGCCTCTCTGGTGTCAAGTCTGATTTTGGAAAAAAAAAAAAAAAAATCCAAAATCAGAGTGTTGACACCAGAGAGGTTAAGACCGCATTGACTCAGTGCGGTATTCAGCCTCTCTGGTGTCAAGTCTGATTTTGGAAAAAAAAAAAAAAATCCAAAATCAGACAGAGTGTTGACACCAGAGAGGCTAAGAGCGCATTGACTCAGTGCGGTATTCAGCCTCTCTGGTGTCAAGTCTGATTTTGGAAAAAAAAAAAAAAAATCCAAAATCAGACAGAGTGTTGAGACCAGAGAGGCTAAGAGCGCATTGACTCAGTGCGGTATGCAGCCTCTCTGGTGTCAAGTCTGATTTTGGAAAAAAAATAAAAAAAATCCAAAATCAGACAGAGTGTTGACACCAGAGAGGCTAAGACCGCATTGACTCAGTGCGGTATTCAGCCTCTCTGGTGTCAAGTCTGATTTTGGGAAAAAAAAAAAAAAATCCAAAATCAGACAGAGTGTTGACACCAGAGAGGCTAAGACCGCATTGACTCAGTGCGGTATTCAGCCTCTCTGGTGTCAAGCCTGATTTTGGAAAAAAAAAAAAATCCAAAATCAGACAGAGTGTTGACACCAGAGAGGCTAAGACCGCATTGACTCAGTGCGGTATTCAGCCTCTCTGGTGTCAAGTCTGATTTTGGAAAAAAAAAAAAAAATCCAAAATCAGTCAGAGTGTTGACACCAGAGAGGCTAAGACCGCATTGACTCAGTGCGGTATTCAGCCTCTCTGGTGTCAAGTCTGATTTTGGAAAAAAAAAAAAAAAATCCAAAATCAGACAGAGTGTTGACACCAGAGAGGCTAAGACCGCATTGACTCAGTGCGGTATTCAGCCTCTCTGGTGTCAAGTCTGATTTTGGAAAAAAAAAAAAAAAATCCAAAATCAGACAGAGTGTTGAGACCAGAGAGGCTAAGACCGCATTGACTCAGTGCGGTATTCAGCCTCTCTGGTGTCAAGTCTGATTTTGGAAAAAAAAAAAAAAAAAATCCAAAATCAGACAGAGTGTTGAGACCAGAGAGGCTAAGACCGCATTGACTCAGTGCGGTATTCAGCCTCTCTGGTGTCAAGTCTGATTTTGGAAAAAAAAAAAAAAAATCCAAAATCAGACAGAGTGTTGAGACCAGAGAGGCTAAGACCGCATTGACTCAGTGCGGTATTCAGCCTCTCTGGTGTCAAGTCTGATTTTGGAAAAAAAAAAAAAAAAAATCCAAAATCAGACAGAGTGTTGAGACCAGAGAGGCTAAGACCGCATTGACTCAGTGCGGTATTCAGCCTCTCTGGTGTCAAGTCTGATTTTGGAAAAAAAAAAAAAAAATCCAAAATCAGACAGTGTTGACACCAGAGAGGCTAAGAGCGCATTGACTCAGTGCGGTATTCAGCCTCTCTGGTGTCAAGTCTGATTTTGGAAAAAAAAAAAAAAAAATCCAAAATCAGACAGAGTGTTGAGACCAGAGAGGCTAAGACCGCATTGACTCAGTGCGGTATTCAGCCTCTCTGGTGTCAAGTCTGATTTTGGAAAAAAAAAAAAAAAATCCAAAATCAGACAGAGTGTTGACACCAGAGAGGCTAAGACCGCATTGACTCAGTGCGGTATTCAGCCTCTCTGGTGTCAAGTCTGATTTTGGAAAAAAAAAAAAAAAATCCAAAATCAGACAGAGTGTTGACACCAGAGAGGCTAAGACCGCATTGACTCAGTGCGGTATTCAGCCTCTCTGGTGTCAAGTCTGATTTTGGAAAAAAAAAAAAAAAATCCAAAATCAGACAGAGTGTTGAGACCAGAGAGGCTAAGAGCGCATTGACTCAGTGCGGTATGCAGCCTCTCTGGTGTCAAGTCTGATTTTGGAAAAAAAAAAAAAAAAAAAATCCAAAATCAGACAGAGTGTTGAGACCAGAGAGGCTAAGACCGCATTGACTCAGTGCGGTATTCAGCCTCTCTGGTGTCAAGTCTGATTTTGGAAAAAAAAAAAAAAAATCCAAAATCAGACAGAGTGTTGACACCAGAGAGGCTAAGACCGCATTGACTCAGTGCGGTATTCAGCCTCTCTGGTGTCAAGTCTGATTTTGAAAAAAAAAAAAAAAAATCCAAAATCAGACAGAGTGTTGAGACCAGAGAGGCTAAGACCGCATTGACTCAGTGCGGTATTCAGCCTCTCTGGTGTCAAGTCTGATTTTGGAAAAAAAAAAAAAATCCAAAATCAGACAGAGTGTTGACACCAGAGAGGCTAAGACCGCATTGACTCAGTGCGGTATTCAGCCTCTCTGGTGTCAAGTCTGATTTTGGAAAAAAAAAAAAAAAATCCAAAATCAGACAGAGTGTTGAGACCAGAGAGGCTAAGAGCGCATTGACTCAGTGCGGTATGCAGCCTCTCTGGTGTCAAGTCTGATTTTGGAAAAAAAAAAAAAAAAAAAATCCAAAATCAGACAGAGTGTTGAGACCAGAGAGGCTAATACCGCATTGACTCAGTGCGGTATTCAGCCTCTCTGGTGTCAAGTCTGATTTTGGGAAAAAAAAAAAAAAAATTCAAAATCAGACAGAGTGTTGACACCAGAGAGGCTAAGACCGCATTGACTCAGTGCGGTATTCAGCCTCTCTGGTGTCAAGTCTGATTTTGGAAAAAAAAAAAAAAATCCAAAATCAGACAGAGTGTTGAGACCAGAGAGGCTAAGAGCGCATTGACTCAGTGCGGTATGCAGCCTCTCTGGTGTCAAGTCTGATTTTGAAAAAAAAAAAAAAAAAAAAAATCCAAAATCAGACAGAGTGTTGAGACCAGAGAGGCTAAGACTGCATTGACTCAGTGCGGTATTCAGCCTCTCTGGTGTCAAGTCTCATTTTGGAAAAAAAAAAAAAATCCAAAATCAGACAGAGTGTTGACACCAGAGAGGCTAAGACCGCATTGACTCAGTGCGGTATTCAGCCTCTCTGGTGTCAAGTCTGATTTTGGAAAAAAAAAAAAAAAAAAATTCAAAATCAGACAGAGTGTTGACACCAGAGAGGCTAAGACCGCATTGACTCAGTGCGGTATTCAGCCTCTCTGGTGTCAAGTCTGATTTTGGAAAAAAATAAAAATAAATCAAAAATCAGACAGAGTGTTGAGACCAGAGAGGCTAAGACCGCATTGACTCAGTGCGGTATTCAGCCTCTCTGGTGTCAAGTCTGATTTTGGAAAAAAAAAAAAAAATCCAAAATCAGACAGAGTGTTGACACCAGAGAGGCTAAGACCGCATTGACTCAGTGCGGTATTCAGCCTCTCTGGTGTCAAGTCTGATTTTGGAAAAAAAAAAAAAAATCCAAAATCAGACAGAGTGTTGACACCAGAGAGGCTAAGACCGCATTGACTCAGTGCGGTATTCAGCCTCTCTGGTGTCAAGTCTGATTTTGGAAAAAAAAAAAAAAAATCCAAAATCAGACAGAGTGTTGAGACCAGAGAGGCTAAGAGCGCATTGACTCAGTGCGGTATGCAGCCTCTCTGGTGTCAAGTCTGATTTTGGAAAAAAAAAAAAAAAAAATCCAAAATCAGACAGAGTGTTGACACCAGAGAGGCTAAGACCGCATTGACTCAGTGCGGTATTCAGCCTCTCTGGTGTCAAGTCTGATTTTGGAAAAAAAAAAAAAAAATCCAAAATCAGACAGAGTGTTGACACCAGAGAGGCTAAGACCGCATTGACTCAGTGCGGTATTCAGCCTCTCTGGTGTCAAGTCTGATTTTGGAAAAAAAAAAAAAAAATCCAAAATCAGACAGAGTGTTGAGACCAGAGAGGCTAAGAGCGCATTGACTCAGTGCGGTATGCAGCCTCTCTGGTGTCAAGTCTGATTTTGGAAAAAAAAAAAAAAAAAAATCCAAAATCAGACAGAGTGTTGAGACCACAGAGGCTAAGACCGCATTGACTCAGTGCGGTATTCAGCCTCTCTGGTGTCAAGTCTGATTTTGGAAAAAAAAAAAAAAAAAATCCAAAATCAGACAGAGTGTTGACACCAGAGAGGCTAAGACCGCATTGACTCAGTGCTGTATTCAGCCTCTCTGGTGTCAAGTCTGATTTTGGAAAAAAAAAAAAGACCAGAGAGGCTAAGACCGCATTGACTCAGTGCGGTATTCAGCCTCTCTGGTGTCAAGTCTGATTTTGGAAAAAAAAAAAAAAATCCAAAATCAGACAGAGTGTTGACACCAGAGAGGCTAAGACCGCATTGACTTAGTGCGGTATTCAGTCTCTCTGGTGTCAAGTCTGATTTTGGAAAAAAAAAAAAAAAATCCAAAATCAGACAGAGTGTTGACACCAGAGAGGCTAAGACCGCATTGACTCAGTGCGGTATTCAGCCTCTCTGGTGTCAAGTCTGATTTTGGAAAAAAAAAAAAAAAATCCAAAATCAGACAGTGTTGAGACCAGAGAGGCTAAGACCGCATTGACTCAGTGCGGTATTCAGCCTCTCTGGTGTCAAGTCTGATTTTGGAAAAAAAAAAAAAAAAATCCAAAATCAGACAGAGTGTTGAGACCAGAGAGGCTAAGACCGCATTGACTCAGTGCGGTATTCAGCCTCTCTGGTGTCAAGTCTGATTTTGGAAAAAAAAAAAAAAAAAATCCAAAATCAGACAGAGTGTTGACACCAGAGAGGCTAAGACCGCATTGACTCAGTGCGGTATTCAGCCTCTCTGGTGTCAAGTCTGATTTTGGAAAAAAAAAAAAAAATCCAAAATCAGACAGAGTGTTGACACCAGAGAGGCTAAGACCGCATTGACTCAGTGCGGTATTCAGCCTCTCTGGTGTCAAGTCTGATTTTGGAAAAAAAAAAAAAAATCCAAAATCAGACAGAGTGTTGACACCAGAGAGGCTAAGACCGCATTGACTCAGTGCGGTATTCAGCCTCTCTGGTGTCAAGTCTGATTTTGCAAAAAAAAAAAAAAATCCAAAATCAGACAGAGTGTTGAGACCAGAGAGGCTAAGAGCGCATTGACTCAGTGCGGTATGCAGCCTCTCTGGTGTCAAGTCTGATTTTGGAAGAAAAAGAAAAAAAAATCCAAAATCAGACAGAGTGTTGACACCAGAGAGGCTAAGACCGCATTGACTCAGTGCGGTATTCAGCCTCTCTGGTGTCAAGTCTGATTTTGGGAAAAAAAAAAAAAAAATCCAAAATCAGACAGAGTGTTGACACCAGAGAGGCTAAGACCGCATTGACTCAGTGCGGTATTCAGCCTCTCTGGTGTCAAGTCTGATTTTGGAAAAAAAAAAAAATCCTAAATCAGACAGAGTGTTGACACCAGAGAGGCTAAGACCGCATTGACTCAGTGCGGTATTCAGCCTCTCTGGTGTCAAGTCTGATTTTGGAAAAAAAAAAAAAAATCCAAAATCAGACAGAGTGTTGACACCAGAGAGGCTAAGACCGCATTGACTCAGTGCGGTATTCAGCCTCTCTGGTGTCAAGTCTGATTTTGGAAAAAAAAAAAAAAAAAAATCCAAAATCAGACAGAGTGTTGAGACCAGAGAGGCTAAGACCGCATTGACTCAGTGCGGTATTCAGCCTCTCTGGTGTCAAGTCTGATTTTGGAAAAAAAAAAAAAAAAAATCCAAAATCAGACAGAGTGTTGACACCAGAGAGGCTAAGACCGCATTGACTCAGTGCGGTATTCAGCCTCTCTGGTGTCAAGTCTGATTTTGGAAAAAAAAAAAAAAAATCCAAAATCAGACAGAGTGTTGACACCAGAGAGGCTAAGACCGCATTGACTCAGTGCGGTATTCAGCCTCTCTGGTGTCAAGTCTGATTTTGGAAAAAAAAAAAAAAAATCCAAAATCAGACAGAGTGTTGAGACCAGAGAGGCTAAGAGCGCATTGACTCAGTGCGGTATGCAGCCTCTCTGGTGTCAAGTGTGATTTTGGAAAAAAAAAAAAAAAAAAATCCAAAATCAGACAGAATGTTGAGACCAGAGAGGCTAAGACCGCATTGACTCAGTGCGGTATTCAGCCTCTCTGGTGTCAAGTCTGATTTTGGAAAAAAAAAAAAAAAAATCCAAAATCAGACAGAGTGTTGACACCAGAGAGGCTAAGACCGCATTGACTCAGTGCGGTATTCAGCCTCTCTGGTGTCAAGTCTGATTTTGCAAAAAAAAAAAAAAAATCCAAAATCAGACAGAGTGTTGAGACCAGAGAGGCTAAGAGCGCATTGACTCAGTGCGGTATGCAGCCTCTCTGGTGTCAAGTCTGATTTTGGAAGAAAAAAAAAAAAAAAATCCAAAATCAGACAGAGTGTTGACACCAGAGAGGCTAAGACCGCATTGACTCAGTGCGGTATTCAGCCTCTCTGGTGTCAAGTCTGATTTTGGGAAAAAAAAAAAAAAAATCCAAAATCAGACAGAGTGTTGACACCAGAGAGGCTAAGACCGCATTGACTCAGTGCGGTATTCAGCCTCTCTGGTGTCAAGTCTGATTTTGGAAAAAAAAAAAAAATCCAAAATCAGACAGAGTGTTGACACCAGAGAGGCTAAGACCGCATTGACTCAGTGCGGTATTCAGCCTCTCTGGTGTCAAGTCTGATTTTGGAAAAAAAAAAAAAAATCCAAAATCAGACAGAGTGTTGACACCAGAGAGGCTAAGACCGCATTGACTCAGTGCGGTATTCAGCCTCTCTGGTGTCAAGTCTGATTTTGGAAAAAAAAAAAAAAAAAAATCCAAAATCAGACAGAGTGTTGAGACCAGAGAGGCTAAGACCGCATTGACTCAGTGCGGTATTCAGCCTCTCTGGTGTCAAGTCTGATTTTGGAAAAAAAAAAAAAAAAAATCCAAAATCAGACAGAGTGTTGACACCAGAGAGGCTAAGACCGCATTGACTCAGTGCGGTATTCAGCCTCTCTGGTGTCAAGTCTGATTTTGGAAAAAAAAAAAAAAAATCCAAAATCAGACAGAGTGTTGACACCAGAGAGGCTAAGACCGCATTGACTCAGTGCGGTATTCAGCCTCTCTGGTGTCAAGTCTGATTTTGGAAAAAAAAAAAAAAAATCCAAAATCAGACAGAGTGTTGAGACCAGAGAGGCTAAGAGCGCATTGACTCAGTGCGGTATGCAGCCTCTCTGGTGTCAAGTCTGATTTTGGAAAAAAAAAAAAAAAAAAATCCAAAATCAGACAGAATGTTGAGACCAGAGAGGCTAAGACCGCATTGACTCAGTGCGGTATTCAGCCTCTCTGGTGTCAAGTCTGATTTTGGAAAAAAAAAAAAAAAAATCCAAAATCAGACAGAGTGTTGACACCAGAGAGGCTAAGACCGCATTGACTCAGTGCGGTATTCAGCCTCTCTGGTGTCAAGTCTGATTTTGGAAAAAAAAAAAAAAAAATCCAAAATCAGACAGAGTGTTGAGACCAGAGAGGCTAAGACCGCATTGACTCAGTGCGGTATTCAGCCTCTCTGGTGTCAAGTCTGATTTTGGAAAAAAAAAAAAAAATCCAAAATCAGACAGAGTGTTGACACCAGAGAGGCTAAGACCGCATTGACTCAGTGCGGTATTCAGCCTCTCTGGTGTCAAGTCTGATTTTGGAAAAAAAAAAAAAAATCCAAAATCAGACAGAGTGTTGAGACCAGAGAGGCTAAGAGCGCATTGACTCAGTGCGGTATGCAGCCTCTCTGGTGTCAAGTCTGATTTTGGAAAAAAAAAAAAAAAAAATCCAAAATCAGACAGAGTGTTGAGACCAGAGAGGCTAAGACCGCATTGACTCAGTGCGGTATTCAGCCTCTCTGGTGTCAAGTCTGATTTTGAGAAAAAAAAAAAAAAAATCCAAAATCAGACAGAGTGTTGACACCAGAGAGGCTAAGACCGCATTGACTCAGTGCGGTATTCAGCCTCTCTGGTGTCAAGTCTGATTTTGGAAAAAAAAAAAAAAATCCAAAATCAGACAGAGTGTTGAGACCAGAGAGGCTAAGAGCGCATTGACTCAGTGCGGTATGCAGCCTCTCTGGTGTCAAGTCTGATTTTGGAAAAAAAAAAAAAAAAATCCAAAATCAGACAGAGTGTTGACACCAGAGAGGCTAAGACCGCATTGACTCAGTGCGGTATTCAGCCTCTCTGGTGTCAAGTCTGATTTTGGAAAAAAAAAAAAAAATCCAAAATCAGACAGAGTGTTGACACCAGAGAGGCTAAGACCGCATTGACTCAGTGCGGTATTCAGCCTCTCTGGTGTCAAGTCTGATTTTGGAAAAAAAAAAAAAAAATCCAAAATCAGACAGAGTGTTGAGACCAGAGAGGCTAAGAGCGCATTGACTCAGTGCGGTATGCAGCCTCTCTGGTGTCAAGTCTGATTTTTGAAAAAAAAAAAAAAAAAAATCCAAAATCAGACAGAGTGTTGAGACCAGAGAGGCTAAGACCGCATTGACTCAGTGCGGTATTCAGCCTCTCTGGTGTCAAGTCTGATTTTGGAAAAAAAAAAAAAAAAAATCCAAAATCAGACAGAGTGTTGACACCAGAGAGGCTAAGACCGCATTGACTCAGTGCGGTATTCAGCCTCTCTGGTGTCAAGTCTGATTTTGGAAGAAAAAAAAAGACCAGAGAGGCTAAGACCGCATTGACTCAGTGCGGTATTCAGCCTCTCTGGTGTCAAGTCTGATTTTGGAAAAAAAAAAAAAAAAAAATCCAAAATCAGACAGAGTGTTGAGACCAGAGAGGCTAAGACCGCATTGACTCAGTGCGGTATTCAGCCTCTCTGGTGTCAAGTCTGATTTTGGAAAAAAAAAAAAAATCCAAAATCAGACAGAGTGTTGACACCAGAGAGGCTAAGACCGCATTGACTCAGTGCGGTATTCAGCCTCTCTGGTGTCAAGTCTGATTTTGGAAAAAAAAAAAAAAATCCAAAATCAGACAGAGTGTTGACACCAGAGAGGCTAAGACCGCATTGACTCAGTGCGGTATTCAGCCTCTCTGGTGTCAAGTCTGATTTTGGAAAAAAAAAAAAAAAATCCAAAATCCAAAATCAGACAGAGTGTTGAGACCAGAGAGGCTAAGACCGCATTGACTCAGTGCGGTATTCAGCCTCTCTGGTGTCAAGTCTGATTTTGGAAAAAAAAAAAAAAAAAATCCAAAATCAGACAGAGTGTTGACACCAGAGAGGCTAAGACCGCATTGACTCAGTGCGGTATTCAGCCTCTCTGGTGTCAAGTCTGATTTTGGAAAAAAAAAAAAAAAATCCAAAATCAGACAGAGTGTTGACACCAGAGAGGCTAAGACCGCATTGACTCAGTGCGGTATTCAGCCTCTCTGGTGTCAAGTCTGATTTTGGAAAAAAAAAAAAAAAATCCAAAATCAGACAGAGTGTTGAGACCAGAGAGGCTAAGAGTGCATTGACTCAGTCCGGTATGCAGCCTCTCTGGTGTCAAGTCTGATTTTGGAAAAAAAAAAAAAAAAAAATCCAAAATCAGACAGAATGTTGAGACCAGAGAGGCTAAGACCGCATTGACTCAGTGCGGTATTCAGCCTCTCTGGTGTCAAGTCTGATTTTGGAAAAAAAAAAAAAAAAATCCAAAATCAGACAGAGTGTTGACACCAGAGAGGCTAAGACCGCATTGACTCAGTGCGGTATTCAGCCTCTCTGGTGTCAAGTCTGATTTTGGAAAAAAAAAAAAAAAAATCCAAAATCAGACAGAGTGTTGACACCAGAGAGGCTAAGACCGCATTGACTCAGTGCGGTATTCAGCCTCTCTGGTGTCAAGTCTGATTTTGGAAGAAAAAAAAAAGACCAGAGAGGCTAAGACCGCATTGACTCAGTGCGGTATTCAGCCTCTCTGGTGTCAAGTCTGATTTTGGAAAAAAAAAAAAAAAAAAATCCAAAATCAGACAGAGTGTTGAGACCAGAGAGGCTAAGACCGCATTGACTCAGTGCGGTATTCAGCCTCTCTGGTGTCAAGTCTGATTTTGGAAAAAAAAAAAAAATCCAAAATCAGACAGAGTGTTGACACCAGAGAGGCTAAGACCGCATTGACTCAGTGCGGTATTCAGCCTCTCTGGTGTCAAGTCTGATTTTGGAAAAAAAAAAAAAAAATCCAAAATCCAAAATCAGACAGAGTGTTGAGACCAGAGAGGCTAAGACCGCATTGACTCAGTGCGGTATTCAGCCTCTCTGGTGTCAAGTCTGATTTTGGAAAAAAAAAAAAAAAAAATCCAAAATCAGACAGAGTGTTGACACCAGAGAGGCTAAGACCGCATTGACTCAGTGCGGTATTCAGCCTCTCTGGTGTCAAGTCTGATTTTGGAAA
This sequence comes from Poromitra crassiceps, assembly GCF_964638095.1. Lineage (NCBI taxonomy): Eukaryota > Metazoa > Chordata > Actinopteri > Beryciformes > Melamphaidae > Poromitra > Poromitra crassiceps. The sequence goes on along the minus strand of NW_028150704.1, from coordinate 3,551 downwards.
AAAAAAAAAAAAAATCCAAAATCAGACAGAGTGTTGACACCAGAGAGGCTAAGACCGCATTGACTCAGTGCGGTATTCAGCCTCTCTGGTGTCAAGTCTGATTTTGGAAAAAAAAAAAAAAAATCCAAAATCAGACAGAGTGTTGAGACCAGAGAGGCTAAGAGCGCATTGACTCAGTCCGGTATGCAGCCTCTCTGGTGTCAAGTCTGATTTTGGAAAAAAAAAAAAAAAAAATCCAAAATCAGACAGAATGTTGAGACCAGAGAGGCTAAGACCGCATTGACTCAGTGCGGTATTCAGCCTCTCTGGTGTCAAGTCTGATTTTGGAAAAAAAAAAAAAAAAATCCAAAATCAGACAGAGTGTTGACACCAGAGAGGCTAAGACCGCATTGACTCAGTGCGGTATTCAGCCTCTCTGGTGTCAAGTCTGATTTTGGAAAAAAAAAAAAAAAAATCCAAAATCAGACAGAGTGTTGAGACCAGAGAGGCTAAGACCGCATTGACTCAGTGCGGTATTCAGCCTCTCTGGTGTCAAGTCTGATTTTGGAAAAAAAAAAAAAAATCCAAAATCAGACAGAGTGTTGACACCAGAGAGGCTAAGACCGCATTGACTCAGTGCGGTATTCAGCCTCTCTGGTGTCAAGTCTGATTTTGGAAAAAAAAAAAAAAATCCAAAATCAGACAGAGTGTTGAGACCAGAGAGGCTAAGAGCGCATTGACTCAGTGCGGTATGCAGCCTCTCTGGTGTCAAGTCTGATTTTGGAAAAAAAAAAAAAAAAAATCCAAAATCAGACAGAGTGTTGAGACCAGAGAGGCTAAGACCGCATTGACTCAGTGCGGTATTCAGCCTCTCTGGTGTCAAGTCTGATTTTGGGAAAAAAAAAAAAAAAAAATCCAAAATCAGACAGAGTGTTGACACCAGAGAGGCTAAGACCGCATTGACTCAGTGCGGTATTCAGCCTCTCTGGTGTCAAGTCTGATTTTGGAAAAAAAAAAAAAAAATCCAAAATCAGACAGAGTGTTGAGACCAGAGAGGCTAAGAGCGCATTGACTCAGTGCGGTATGCAGCCTCTCTGGTGTCAAGTCTGATTTTGGAAAAAAAAAAAAAAAAAATCCAAAATCAGACAGAGTGTTGAGACCAGAGAGGCTAAGACCGCATTGACTCAGTGCGGTATTCAGCCTCTCTGGTGTCAAGTCTCATTTTGGAGAAAAAAAAAAATCCAAAATCAGACAGAGTGTTGACACCAGAGAGGCTAAGACCGCATTGACTCAGTGCGGTATTCAGCCTCTCTGGTGTCAAGTCTGATTTTGGAAAAAAAAAAAAAAAAAATCCAAAATCAGACAGAGTGTTGACACCAGAGAGGCTAAGACCGCATTGACTCAGTGCGGTATTCAGCCTCTCTGGTGTCAAGTCTGATTTTGGAAAAAAATAAAAATAAATCCAAAATCAGACAGAGTGTTGAGACCAGAGAGGCTAAGACCGCATTGACTCAGTGCGGTATTCAGCCTCTCTGGTGTCAAGTCTGATTTTGGAAAAAAAAAAAAATCCAAAATCAGACGGAGTGTTGACACCAGAGAGGCTAAGACCGCATTGACTCAGTGCGGTATTCAGCCTCTCTGGTGTCAAGTCTGATTTTGGAAAAAAAAAAAAAAATCCAAAATCAGACAGAGTGTTGACACCAGAGAGGCTAAGACCGCATTGACTCAGTGCGGTATTCAGCCTCTCTGGTGTCAAGTCTGATTTTGGGAAAAAAAAAAAAAAATCCAAAATCAGACAGAGTGTTGAGACCAGAGAGGCTAAGAGCGCATTGACTCAGTGCGGTATGCAGCCTCTCTGGTGTCAAGTCTGATTTTGGAAAAAAAAAAAAAAAAATCCAAAATCAGACAGAGTGTTGACACCAGAGAGGCTAAGACCGCATTGACTCAGTGCGGTATTCAGCCTCTCTGGTGTCAAGTCTGATTTTGGAAAAAAAAAAAAAAATCCAAAATCAGACAGAGTGTTGACACCAGAGAGGCTAAGACCGCATTGACTCAGTGCGGTATTCAGCCTCTCTGGTGTCAAGTCTGATTTTGGAAAAAAAAAAAAAAAATCCAAAATCAGACAGAGTGTTGAGACCAGAGAGGCTAAGAGCGCATTGACTCAGTGCGGTATGCAGCCTCTCTGGTGTCAAGTCTGATTTTGGAAAAAAAAAAAAAAAAAAATCCAAAATCAGACAGAGTGTTGAGACCAGAGAGGCTAAGACCGCATTGACTCAGTGCGGTATTCAGCCTCTCTGGTGTCAAGTCTGATTTTGGAAAAAAAAAAAAAAAAATCCAAAATCAGACAGAGTGTTGACACCAGAGAGGCTAAGACCGCATTGACTCAGTGCGGTATTCAGCCTCTCTGGTGTCAAGTCTGATTTTGGAAAAAAAAAAAAAAAATCCAAAATCAGACAGAGTGTTGAGACCAGAGAGGCTAAGACCGCATTGACTCAGTGCGGTATTCAGCCTCTCTGGTGTCAAGTCTGATTTTGGAAAAAAAAAAAAAAATCCAAAATCAGACAGAGTGTTGACACCAGAGAGGCTAAGACCGCATTGACTCAGTGCGGTATTCAGCCTCTCTGGTGTCAAGTCTGATTTTGGAAAAAAAAAAAAAAATCCAAAATCAGACAGAGTGTTGAGACCAGAGAGGCTAAGAGCGCATTGACTCAGTGCGGTATGCAGCCTCTCTGGTGTCAAGTCTGATTTTGGAAAAAAAAAAAAAAAAATCCAAAATCAGACAGAGTGTTGAGACCAGAGAGGCTAAGACCGCATTGACTCAGTGCGGTATTCAGCCTCTCTGGTGTCAAGTCTGATTTTGAGAAAAAAAAAAAAAAAAATCCAAAATCAGACAGAGTGTTGACACCAGAGAGGCTAAGACCGCATTGACTCAGTGCGGTATTCAGCCTCTCTGGTGTCAAGTCTGATTTTGGAAAAAAAAAAAAAAATCCAAAATCAGACAGAGTGTTGAGACCAGAGAGGCTAAGAGCGCATTGACTCAGTGCGGTATGCAGCCTCTCTGGTGTCAAGTCTGATTTTGGAAAAAAAAAAAAAAAAATCCAAAATCAGACAGAGTGTTGACACCAGAGAGGCTAAGACCGCATTGACTCAGTGCGGTATTCAGCCTCTCTGGTGTCAAGTCTGATTTTGGAAAAAAAAAAAAAAAATCCAAAATCAGACAGAGTGTTGACACCAGAGAGGCTAAGACCGCATTGACTCAGTGCGGTATTCAGCCTCTCTGGTGTCAAGTCTGATTTTGGAAAAAAAAAAAAAAATCCAAAATCAGACAGAGTGTTGAGACCAGAGAGGCTAAGAGCGCATTGACTCAGTGCGGTATGCAGCCTCTCTGGTGTCAAGTCTGATTTTTGAAAAAAAAAAAAAAAAAATCCAAAATCAGACAGAGTGTTGAGACCAGAGAGGCTAAGACCGCATTGACTCAGTGCGGTATTCAGCCTCTCTGGTGTCAAGTCTGATTTTGGAAAAAAAAAAAAAAAAATCCAAAATCAGACAGAGTGTTGACACCAGAGAGGCTA
>NW_028150705.1:0-24864 GCF_964638095.1 Poromitra crassiceps | reverse complement strand
TGTACAGACAGACAGTCTATCTGTGGACAGACACATGCAGACATAATGTACAGACAGACAGTCTATCTGTGGACAGACACATGCAGACATAATGTACAGACAGACAGTCTATCTGTGGACAGACACATGCAGACATAATGTAAAGACAGACAGCCTATCTGTGGACAGACACATGCAGACATAATGTACAGACAGACAGCCTATCTGTGGTGGCACAGACACATGCAGACATAATGTACAGACAGACAGCCTATCTGTGGACAGACACATGCAGACATAATGTAAAGACAGACAGCCTATCTGTGGACAGACACATGCAGACATAATCTACAGACAGACAGACAGCCTATCTGTGGACAGACACATGCAGACATAATGTACAGACAGACAGCCTATCTGTGGTGGCACAGACACATGCAGACATAATGTACAGACAGACAGTCTATCTGTGGACAGACACATGCAGACATAATGTAAAGACAGACAGCCTATCTGTGGACAGACACATGCAGACATAATCTACAGACAGACAGCCTATCTGTGGTGGCCTTGAGCACATTTCTTCACCCTGTGCCCCACTGCATGCTGCCAGAGACACACACAGAAGCCCCATCAGATCCCTTTTCCTCTCCTCACTATAAGAACCGCATTTGTCAGATCTTGACTGCATCTGTAACTCTCTATACATCATGTATACATTGAGATGAAGCAGGACAGACTGTCTAGATTGTGTTTAATTTATCATTTTATTATTTTTTCATTTAAGCTTCCTCCAGTTTCTCACCAGTTGCATTCATCTGTTGCAGGTCTTCCATCTTCTGCCACTCTGGCTGTAGTCGCACTGTTCGTCGGATTCTGGCAGCTTGCCTTCTCTCTTTCCTGGCCCTGCTTGGTTCTGTCTCCATCGACCTCAGTTCCAACTTTGACCTGCTGCGCAGTACAGAGGCTGCTTATGACCACCTGGCTTCATGTCGGACCAAGGTTATTCTGCAACACGTCAGTGAACTTCAAGAGATGAGAAATCTCTGGACCAAAGATATGGGTAATGAGACATTGGAGGCGACTGGTTTTTCAGAGGCCATGCTATCTGCGTTGAATGGTGTCTGCAGTGACATGTCAGGCCACAGTAACAGCCAGGAGTTGTCTTGCGGTGGCGAGTTGGAAGGCTTTTGTCAGGAGACGAGACAACATTTTCAAGAATTTCTAAATGCTACGTGGGAAACAGATGGAAATAATACATCTGTTTTCTCCTTAGCCATCCAAAGACTTCTTGACATCTGCTGGGGGACTGTGGAAGAGAATATAATGAAGGTCAAACAGCATTCAGACTGGAGAGATGTCCTGTCGGCCAGACTTCTGCTCACTTTCATAGAGCTCAACCACCAGCTCAACCACTTCCCTCACATTGCCATTCAAGCCGACTTCCAGTACAAGTGGACGCACACACTAAGCCACCTTGGCTTTGCCAGGGTCATGGCCGAACGACTACACGACTGCTGGTTGGAGAACATAGACCTAAAGTCAAACTTAAGCCAGCACATGAAACATGGTTGTATTTTAGATTGGGCTTTGTGGCAGATCTCTGGAGGTGGAACAAAAACTCTCTCTGGGTCTCACACAGGCATTCAAGCTCTGAGAAGCACGCTACAGTGCCTGTCTGCCCGGGCAGTTCCAGCTCTCAGGTAGGGGTGGGATGATACATAGATATATATCGATAAATCATCGATATTGTATTGCGTATCAATCGAAAGTGAAAACATTGTTATATATATACATTGTTGCCATATCATCATCGTACACCTTGTCAATCCAAGGTGATGAAGCATAGATGATACATGTGAAAGGTCATCAAGGGCTCTTCAAAATCATTTGCACTTAAATATGAGAAATGTGGCACTTTATAGTGAACAACAGTTGCATTGTTTTTCATTTAAATGTCTGGAAGAGCTCAGAAATAAAATAGCCAAATCATATTTTAGTTGCTTTTTGTGAGTTGAAATGTAACTGATTGTGTTTAAATGGCCATATGATATTGTCTTGTATCAATCGCAGGCCCCTGAATCAAATCGAAATCGTATTGTGACAGACTTTGTGATATCAGCAAATATCACACCGTTGTCCAAATAGTCGATATAATAATCGTATTGTGATGAAACCTGTGATTCCCACCCCTACTCTCAGGCTGGCATCTCGGTCTGTGTCGTCAGGACTCAGTATGAGGATCTGTCTGCTGGCCATGGCCTGCCTCATCTACCCGGTGGTGATGGTGTCCTTCAAGCAGATGACCGAGTGGATCCAGAACTACGCCTTCAACCTGAGGGAGAAGACTGAGGACCTGAAGCGCCAGAGACGCCTGGCTGAAGATCTCCTGCACCAGATGCTACCCAAGTCAGTGGCCAAGCAGCTCCGCCAGCAGAAACATGTGGAAGCAGAGAGCTATGAAAAGGTTTGTACATTAGTCAAGAGTAGAGAGTACCCCAGGGGATGATGTGTTTTCGTAGGCCAACCCAGAAGTCATGCATTTCCTTGTTCCCTCATCGGTCCATGGGATTTTTGTATGGGGATTTTGGTTAAATGCCTGAAATAATGTCTGTGGTTAACAAAAGTTTGGAACGGTGAACTTTGCATTCACAAGGTCATCTTCACAAATGAGGAACACTGTTATGTCCCAGCAAACTAGATTATCAGGCCGCTATCTAGTTTAACCAAAATCCCATACAAGGATCCCATTGACTTCCCGACGAGGGAACCAGAAAGTGCTAACATCAGGGGCAGGTTTTAGGATTCATTCCTGCGCTACTCTATCCAGCCCCACAACAGCTGCTGCTGAGGTTCTTCAGTTAGTTCACTTTGATTGTCCATGAGGGAAGGCTCAATGTCTACAACACAATAACACTGACACAATACTGTCCATGAGGGAAGGTACAATGTCTACAACACAATAACACTGACACAATATATTTCTACAAAAAGGTCAATCCAATCTAAATACGAAGGATAAATGGTGGCAGAAAGAATGGGTGTGCAAAGATATTGAAGTGAACCACCGTCATGGAACGTATGCTTCATTCTGTTTCTTTCCTCTTTTCCACTGTATTGCGACTTACTACCATTAAGAGCAAACACAATGCCAAACAACCTATATTACCCATATTTTTTAAAGCAGCCAATATAATAACCTTTTCCCGTTGATGCTCCTCCCCGTTCACTTTTAATATTGAACCAAACAAACACGTGGAGCTTATGATGTTATGATGTATTGCTGCAATAAGCTACCATGGCAAGATCTGCCAAACATGCTGAATTAACATGTGTGCTTGCTGTCTTTGTTGCTATTGTTGGCGTAATTACCTATAATTGCCCTGTTCCATATTCATCGGGAGATAAAACAGGTGATACTGGTGAAAATTGCGTCTGGCTTATTGAAGAGGTTTGAAGCAGCTGTACCAAAAGCACCCTGCTTGGGTTATTACTGAATAATAACATTGGGTATTTGTTTTATTTTTTTTGTGATGAAATATTTTTATTTTCTTTCAGGAGAGCAAGACTTTAACCTCCATGACATGAATACAAGTAGATATATACATGTGCAGCAATATACACATATAAGCATATCATGCAAGCATTAGCCCACTCTCCCCTCATTTTGATACAGATTTGCAGTCTGGGCACTGGAGTATTCTGGCAAGAAAATGTAAAAGCAAAGTAAGAATATAGCCGCAAGCGGCAATACCATGGGGTTCAAGCCTTGAACAAATGCCTTGAACACCGGGAAAAAAGAAAAGCACTCGAGGAACTGATGACATCACAACTGCTTGATGACATCACAGCCTTCTTCAGGGTACCCTGAAGAAGGCTGGGTACCCTGAAGAAGGCTGTTTGTGCCGCTACGCGTGGGTCATGTATGTCCCAGCTCTTTTAACATGCACTAGCTATGTTTTTAAACTTTTCAAAATGATATAGCCATCTAAGTAAATAAAGGCTTTTTAATTTCTGCCAGAAGAGTGCCTTGGACCTTTCTTCTTTTTTAACCTTTGTGATCCTCACCAAAGAGCACCTTCACCACACCAGAGCACCTTCACCACACCAGAGCACCTTCACCACACCAGGGCACCTTCACCACACCAGAGCACCTTCACCACACCAGGGCACCTTCACCACACCAGAGCACCTTTACACCAGCTTTGGACTTTCGAGCACTCTGGACCTTTTGTCTTCCATTATACAGTTTCTATCCAGAGTTGAGCAGCAGTTTGTGCGTGAGGAGCATGGAGAGGAGCATGGAGAGGAGCATGGAGAGGAGCATGGAGAGGAGTTGCAGCGAGCGCGTCGACACGATGAAAGGAAATGAAATGGCAGGGGGAGTCAACAACAGATGGAGATTGTGCATCAACCCTGGACACATTACAGTGAAAGAACATGTGTGCAGCCCGGATATCAAACTAAGTTCATATTACTTTGCCCAGAGAGTTTTCCCAAGTCATTTGTGATTGTGTAAACTTACATGCCTCATGGCTAACGTTAATGCGTCACAAGCACTCAGTGAGCGAGTCAGACATTTATTATTATTATTATACCAACAATGCACCATGTGACGACTAATCGACGTTGACTCCACTTTGTTGATAGAAAAGGAGTCGTGCAAACCCCTACTTGAGAGTCTGGTAAAGCCCTGTACACACAGAGCAGACTGGGGTTTCTGGTTAGGTGCACTTCAGAGTCTGGTAAAGCCCCGGTGTTTTCGGGGAAACTCCGGGCTGACAGCAGTGCAGCTGAAATGTTAAAGGGATATAGGCTATAGACGAGACGGCCTGACACCAAGCTCCAGAGTGCTGCTCTGTCTGACCTCTCTGTGGAAAAGGCTAATATCCATTCAGCCCTGTTCCTTCTCAACGTTTCCCCAGCTCGTCGCCGGGGAGAACTTTCCCTTTCCATCCACTGCTCACTCACAGGAACAGGTTGATCTTGGCTGGGACGGCCTTGCAGCCCGTGGTGGAGAAGTAGTGTCCTTTCTCGGGAGCATAGATCAAGTCGCCCCCTACAGCCTCGGCCACGTCACTGCGCCAGCACCGGCCCAGCTGGCACAGCTGGCGGTGGGCGCAGCGCTCCACGTGGCGCCGTGTCAGCGGCAGGAAGGGAACGAAGCGGGTGACCAGCTTCTGCTGGATGATGGTGGAGTGGTAGAAACCACTTGTGCTGCTGTTGTAAACTGTCTCTGCGATGGCATCGTGAAGGTCGGCCAGCCCAATCTCCTCTCGGTCCCGGCCAGCCTGCCGGTAGTCCAGGGCAAGCTGGTTGATCACATTTTCCCCCGTGGTGCTGATGAAGACGTAGATGGCCTTGCGGTAGTTGGTGCCGTACACCACGTGTGAGGGGCTGAGGAAGGGCTCCAGGGCGTCCACCACGCCGGGCACCATCTTCTCCATCTCGTCAAAAATGAAGAGGGAGCGGGCGCACGCCATCAGGTTCGCCGTCAGCCAGGTCCTCAACTCCCGCCTGTACTGCTCCACGCGGGCAGGTGAGGAGAAGTGGTGCGCGGGCAGAAACTGCTGGATGTACGGGCTGCTCATGCCCGAGCTGTACAGGTGCCTGCCCAGCATGGAGCTGACCAGCGTCTTCCCTGTACCGGACGAGCCGTGGAAGGACAGCACCAGGGGCCGGTCAGGGCTTTTATTCTGAAGGAAGTTAGCCACTTCCTCTGACACGATGTCCTGTGCCAGATGTTGTCCATACACATTCTTGTACAGGTCCCACTCCAAGTCTCTGATATTGGGCTTGAAGTGGCAGTCGCAGCTGTGGGACAGAGAGCAGTAAAGTGTGTGGAAGACAAAGCAGGCTGGCTGGGTACACAGCAGCAGAATCAGAGGCAGTGCCAGAACCCACACTGTCCCCGTCCATGTTGGCATTTTCAGTGTGGCCACTAGGGGCCGAGGCACCTATCTATAAGAGGGTCTGTCCGTATGTATGTCTGTCCGTCATCAGTGATTTCACTCGAGCAATTGTGATGTCATCGGTTACGATGTAGGAAGTAGGTGATGATGTCATCAGTGATGTCCGTCGAGCAATTGTGATGTCATTGGTGACGATGTGGAATGAATCAATAAAAAAAGTAATCAGTCATCACTGATGTGATGTCATCAGTGACAATGTCTTGAGTGATGTCACTCGAGCAATTTTGATATCATTGGTGATGATGTCATCAGTGATAATGTCATCGGTGATGTCACTGCAGCATGTGATGCACTTGAAATTGTGATGTCATCAGAGATTTCACTCCCGTAATTGTGATGTCATCAGTGATGATGTCATCGGACTCCCTAAAAACTTGACTGCGTCGAAGCCAGACGCTGAAATCTCTATTAACGGAGGACCCCTTCACGAAGGTGAAGGCGCGTTGCTCAGGAGGGATGAGGAGTGGAGGAACATGAGCCAAGATTGAGGAGGTGTGAGAAACACCGGAAACTTGCAAGAGGAAGAAGAACCAGGTCTAGAGTGAGAGTGAGACTAACTGTGAGAGGCAGCAGCAATGTGCCGCAATGCATCTAGTCTGCCGGAAAGCCATTAGAAGAAGAGGAAGAAGAAGAAGAGGAGGCGGTAATGCAACAAAGGATGCCAACTGCCAGAAAACACCACAGAAGAAGAAGACATGCCATTAGACTCAATATTTACTCAATGATTTACCTTTTACTTCAGAACAAGAACAGACAATATCACATTAAATATTTTGTCTGAAAGTGACAGTCTCCGAGTAATTTAGCGAAAAGTGTTACAATTGTGCAACTTCTCCAGAGCTTAATTTACTGTAGAGTAGCTCAGCTCACCACATTGCAGGGTCCCTGACAATACTGACCTCCCTGACAATACTGACCTGCAGTGTCCCTGACAATACTGACCTCCCTGACAATACTGACCTGCAGTGTCCCTGACAATACTGACCTCCCTGACAATACTGACCTGCAGAGTCCCTGACAATACTGACCTGCAGGGTCCCTGACAATGCTGACCTGTAGGGTCCCTGACAATACTGACCTGTAGGGTCTCTGACAATACTGACCTGTAGGGTCTCTGACAATACTGACCTGCAGTGTCCCTGACAATACTGAAAAATCTGGGGGGTTGGAAGCCAGATTTAGAGGAATATCTAATTTTAAATTATCAGACTGAGCAGGTGTAACCATAAGGCTATTTTCCAAACTGCTCAGCCTCCTGGAAAGATCCATAATCACCAGACTAAGTACATTGCCACTGCCCAGGCTCAATGGACTTGACAAAAAAGGGAGACCACATGTTTCAAAGCAATGTAACACAATGTTTATTTTGGCTGGTATTGCCTTTTCAGAAGGTAGAAATCTTTCCTCTAGAGCAGGGGTTCCCAACCTTTTTTGTGCCAAGGACTGGTAGATACATGGGGAAAAAAAGTCGCGGACCGGTTGTCAATTCTAATGGTTTTAGTTATATATATTTACTCACCAGGTGGCGACAAAGGGTAAATAACAGCCTTTTGTGTTGTACTGTATGTAGCCTATACAGTATTTATGTTTTTGTTTTAACTACAAACATACATAAACGTAAACTTGAAACTATGTTTCAACTACCATACACAGCCTATAATAATATAGCCTATGTTTATTAAAAAAAAAAAAAAAAATTACCTCTCAAAAATCTGAGGGGGCAATTGCCCCCTCAGTTACAATGGGCATGACGCTTCTGCCTCTGACAATACTGACCTGCAGGGTCCCTGACAATCTGGAGGCACGGGACAGAAGTCTAGAGCTATAGAGCTCTTCTATTCTATTATTTTGCTCATAGACATTTTATAGGAGTCTGCACTTTGGAGGGCGTGGCCTTTTTGCCCTGTCATCGCCATTCTTAATGTTCTTTTAATTCATTGACTGAGGTTCCACATTGATTAGGCCTATTCATGAAAATCCTTATAAATGACTGCACAATCTCAATAATTAAAGGCATGGTTGGTTGCAGATCATTAATTACATGCTTGCTTATACATTCATTTGTAGTTGTTTCAGAGATGTATTTTCTGTATTGTCGAAATACAAACTTGTGAAATACAAGATATTTTGTTGTCACCACCTGCATTTTGTTGATACATTTGCTCAGTTTGTAGCACAAGATGCTAACAAATCTTTCACAAGATGTGTTTTTTTACCCAATTTTCATTTTCTCCATTTTCTGGCTTTCCCAGGTTACCATCTTTTTCTCTGACATTGTGGGCTTCACCTCCATCTCCGCTTCATGTACTCCTCTGCAAGTGGTGGGGATGCTGAACAAACTCTACATGTGCTTTGACACGCGCATCGACTCCTACGATGTGTACAAGGTACAGTAGTGACAACATGAGAAACTCATGTGGAAAAGAAAACGCCCACACATTGCCTTTGCTTGCAAATGTTACTTCCAAGAGAGGCAGGTTAGACAGGGTCATATAACTGAATTGCATATAGAAATAACTCACCAAAATTGACTATTGCACAACCGATTTCACAATTCTTTCAGACAAAACCCCCCTTTAACACCTAATTAAAAAAACTCTGGCTCCGTCAGGTCACCGCACAGCCCAGGGGCAGAAGCCATCACTTATAATCCCATCACTTATAGCTGTGGCCAGATAAATTTCTTGAAACAGAGTCCACATTGCCAAAAAGTATATATATATATAGATAGATATATAGATATATATACTGTATATAGATATATAGATATAGATATAGATAGATAGATAGATAGATAGATAGATAGATAGATAGATAGATAGATAGATAGATAGATAGATAGATAGATAGATAGATAGTATACCTGTTTGCTGCAGGCTGCAAGCACAATTTATTTTATTATATATTTTTAATCAAAGCACCGCTTGTGCGAATATATTGGCAATTGTCAGTTGATGGGCTGAGGGTGGCCGGTTGGAAAAAACATATCGCCCAAGTGTGTGAGACCATGTACAAAATAAATCAGCATTGTTTTTCAGTGAAGTTCCCCTTTAACTTACAGCATCAGCTGAATAAATGGCCAAATTGTGATGTGTGATGTCGTCATTTGAGGTGGAGACGATAGGCGATGCCTACATGGTGGTGAGTGGTCTACCGGAGAGGAACGGGGACAAACATGCTGACGAGATTGCCAAGATGTCCCTGGATCTGGTGGCAGCCGTCAGACAGGTCGCTATCCCCCACATGCCCAACCAGAGGCTGCAGCTCCGAGCCGGCATCCACACAGGTGAGAGGAGCTCAATGGGCTTTTTCACATCGGCTATTTGAAGTTTTGGTCCGAGTGAAAGAGAATTTCATCAAAGTTCAGGATGTCTACTTGAGTAGATTTTTTTTTACTCTTTCCACCCCTGCAGAAAAGCCATCCTGTGACAATATGTGCAGCCAGTATTTCACTCTCCTTGCTCTTTAGGTCCATGTGTGGCAGGTATTGTGGGTTACAAGATGCCAAGATACTGTCTGTTTGGAGATACTGTCAACACAGCCTCTCGAATGGAGTCTACCAGCCTGCGTAGGTGCACCCATACACACACACACACACACACACATATGCAGGGGCGCACACACACACACACACACACCTACACAGTACACGCACACGCACGCACACACACACACACACACACACACACACACACACACACACACACACACACACACACACACACACACACACACACACACACACACACAGAGCCATGATGCACTCACACCCAACACATCCCACATGCATTATGGCATTAAGAGAGGTGTAACAGACTGTCGTGTCTGTGAATTTGATTCTCTGTGGAAGTCTAATTATGACATCCAAAAAATATTTTCACCACTTTATTTTTTAATCACATTTTCTATAAGACAACCTACTTTTGCTACAATTCCACTGTGATATCAATACTGTGATATCAATACTGTGATATCAATACTGTGATATCAATACTGGGTGGTGCTTTTAATGTCCCATCCTCTGCTCATTCATGTATATCTCGGGTGGGGATATGTTTTTCCCTGCTTCTGGTCAGACTGAATTCAATTAATGTATTTCCTACTGTAACAGTTAGACTATTCACCTTATGTAGCCCCGCCCACTTGACCCAGGTGTGTTATGACTTCCTGTTCAAAACGCCGTCTATTTTACCAGGTCACTAGTACTTTACTGTCACAGGAAGTGTAAACACAATAGGAAGTAACTGGCTGACCCCCATATTGGAACATAAGGTGAATAGTTAAAAAAGATGTTCCTTAAATACGTGAGAACAGTCATTAGTGCAAACAGCAATAACCGCAGGGATGACGTATGTTTGTAGGCTTACCCAGAAGTCCCTGCACTTCCTGGTTCGTAGGTGTAAAGGTCAATGGGATTTTTGTATGTGGATTTTGGTTAAATTCATTAAATAAGGTCTGTGGTTAACAAAGGTTTATGTAACAGCGAAGTTTGTGTTCAGCAAGATAATCTTCACAAATGAGGAACACTTTTATGACTTTTGAAGTGTGTGTGTGTGTGTGTGTGTGTGTGTGTGTGTGTGTGTGTGTGTGTGTGTGTGTGTGTGTGTGTGTGTTGTGTGTGTGTGTGTGTGTGTGTGTGTGTGTGTGTGTGTGTGTGTGTGTGTGTGTGTGTGTGTGTGTGTGTGTGTGTGTGTGTCAGCTCAGAAAATCCACACCAGTTCAGCCACCTATCTGGCCCTGATGAAAGACAATGCCTATGAGCTGCAGCTTCGTGGAGAAATTGAGGTTAAGGTGAGAAGCTTCCAACCATATAGAACTCAACCATATTTCAGTCAGGATCACTTTAGTCAACAACACAAGACAACTTAGATCAATTTAAAGCTTTTATTAGCATAAGTTATATTTGGCGGTATGGCTCTGTTCTGGAGCCTCCCTGCCCTTCCATGCGCATACATGGAAAGCCTAAGGCAGGGAGAGCGGCAGCAGCAGATTCTGGGAGCTCCTTGCCCCTCCATGAGCAACATGGAATAGCCTTAAGGCAAGGAGAGCAACAAAAGACCCCCAGGTACAGAACAGAGCAAGCAACAATGACAACAGAAATGACATTGTTTTAAGTCAGACACAGCATAGAAAAGAGGAGCTGGGGAGGAGGTGGGTTGCAAACAGCTTGCAGATGAGGCAGCCATCTTAGGCAGCAGACTGGAGCAGAATTAAAGAGGGTGCCCTGTTTGAGTCATCAGCTAAGCAGTCAGCTGATGTGGGCTGGGTTTGAGATCAGCTCCTAATCAGCTGTGGGCTGGGTTTAAGCTGCGCTTGACATCTGTAGCCTGCCTGAACTACCGCAGTGCTCCATATAGTTCTGGTTAATGTCTAGAGTAGTCAGATTGTCTGAGCTGCTGCTCGTTTGGTCTGGCTGCTCTGCTGCTGCTTCCAGTGTGCCGCTGCTACCTCGGCTGCTGCAGCGAGATGGCCAGGTGGACTGAGTAGCTGCTGTTTGCCCTGGGGCTGTATGCCCTGGGGCTGTATGCCCTATAGGGCTGGGCGATAAATGTCAATTCGCTTCATGCTTATTCAGTGGCTCTTTTGCCTGGTAAGTAAAATACATAACCTGATTGCTACATTTTACTGTCCCCTATGACTATTCATGACCAGGGCCGCTGGAAGTCACTTTAAGCAGGGGGTGCTGGGAGGAAGGGATGTTTTTTTTAACATTTTTAGCCATATTTAGAGGAATATCATTTTAAATTAACATTAGGATTATACTGTTGTGATGTAATTATTCAGTATTTTCTCCTTTTCTCACTCATTCAGAGCAAAGAGGGAGATATATACCATGATGATAATGCTCTATATCTCCCTATTTGCTCTGAATACACCAGTTAACATGACACAGAGTTAACTGTGTTAACATACATAGCTAGATAACTCACATCATTTATTTACATTACTATGATGCCCTGTTTCCAGAGCAGAATTGTTTTTTTGGACGACAGAAAAGTTCTGCATCTGCCAGATCAGATCAGATCAGATCAGATCATCTGCCAGATCAGATCAGATCAGATCAGATCATCTGCCAGATCAGATCAGATCAGATCAGATCATCTGCCAGATCGCCGGATGACCAGATGCCAAAGCTTGGTGCAATTTGGAGATGAGCACTAGCGTCACCTAGGGCTAGGGCTGGGCAATATATGGATATTATATCGATATCATGATATGAGACTAGATATTGTGTTGGATGTTCGATATGGTAATATGGCATAAGTGTTGGCTTTTCCTGCTTTTAAAGCTATATTACAATAAAGTATTTTCTGAACTTACCAGACTGTTCTAGCTGTTCTATTACAGTATTTGCCTTTACCCACTTATCCATTAGTGATGCCATAGCATCGTGAACTGTGATTGGTCTATGTAAGATGATGAAAAGTGTTTCGGACAATTTTGGAGCGATCGGAGCTTACAACTCCAGACAGACAGACAGACAGACAGACAGACAGACAGACAGACAGACAGGCAGACAGACAGACAGACAGACAGACAGACAGACAGACAGACAGACAGACAGACAGACAGACAGACAGACAGACAGACAGACAGACAGACAGACAGACAAACAGACAGACAGACAGACAGACAGACAGACAGACAGACAGGCAGACAGACAGACAGACAGACAGACCGACATGCCCCCAATTATACTAGTAGGATAGGATAGTTAAAGTGTTAAAGCACCGTGTAGCTGTATTATAAGAAAATAAGTATCAGATTGGGACTCCGTATCTGCAATACTCAATATTAAATGACTTGGATCGGGGGCAAAAGAGACTTGATTGGGACATCTACATGAAATTAACTTGAAAACTATGCTGTGCACATGTAACCTGTGCATACTCCTGTAAACATGGACAATCACTCAATTTATTCACATAATTCATGTTGTTTTATGCTCTTTGACAGTCTAGTTATTTTTGCATGACCAAGTCTCTCCCAAAACACAAACACTGGGTAACTTCTGTGCTTTATCAGTATTATTCTCTCCACGTGTTTGCTTCACCTGCCAGGGCAAAGGGAAGATGAACACCTACTGGCTGATCGGCCATAAGAACTATAGTGTTCAGAATGACAGTCTGGTGTGCCACTGGAACCCCAACACGGCCAGAAAGAAGAGGCTGGTGCCAGGCAGCCAGTGCTCTGTGGACAACCTGCCAGGCAGCCAGCGCTCTGTGGACAACCTGCCAGGCAGCCAGCGCTCTGTGGAATGCAACCTGCCAGGCAGCCAGCACTCTGTGGACAACCTGCCAGGCAGCCAGCACTCTGTGGAATGCAACCTGCCAGGCAGCCAGCACTCTGTGGACAACCTGCCAGGCAGCCAGCTCTCTGTGGAATGCAACCTGCCAGGCAGCCAGTGCTCTGTGGACAACCTGCCAGGCAGCCAGCTCTCTGTGGAATGCAACCTGCCAGGCAGCCAGCTCTCTGTGGACAACATGCCAGGCAGCCAGCGCTCTGTGGAATGCAACCTGCCAGGCAGCCAGCACTCTGTGGACAACCTGCCAGGCAGCCAGCACTCTGTGGAATGCAACCTGCCAGGCAGCCAGCTCTCTGTGGACAACCTGCCAGGCAGCCAGCTCTCTGTGGACAACCTGCCAGGCAGCCAGCTCCATGTACCCCTAGGGGTACATGGAGGTACTACAGGAGGTACTTGAGAGAAAGGGGAAAATGAAAAAGTCAGATTAAATCATGGAAATAAATGAATCATTAAAATAAATCGGCTCAGGGGGCACTAATTGCAATTCTTTCACTCCATTTCTTATTTTGTAATGTTATATTCTTCAAAAGGTGAGTTATCATTCATTCAGTGCATCACATGCTATAGTTTTTATTGCATTTTTCTCAGCAAAATGTTGTAGTTGGGTAAAGGGGGTACTTGGATTCAGAAATCAGGGAAAGGGGGTATTGAAGCCAAACAAGTTTGAGAACCTCATTGCTTTTTTGTAATCATATCATAGTTATTTCATACTGCAAGTAGGCCTAGTTCATTTTAGGTGTACTGTATTATCAAATTGTACACACACACATTTTAAATACTTTATTTGGTTCCACAAATTACATTTCATAAACAGGGAAACAAATATATCAGGGTCAATTAGTACTGAGCACTTATGGATACACATAGCACCTCCTTCTCCACACTGCTAGACTGCCAATAATTGCTGAGACAGAGCAATATTTGACAGTTTGTTTGGCTCTTGCTCTTGTCAGGCCAGCAATCTGCAGGCCTCTCATGGTGCATTTATGTACATGTCCCAGGCTTCCAAATATAAGCACACTGTATCTACAGGTATAACCTAGGCTCGTGATGGTCTCGAGTAGTGGTTATATATTTGTCTTGGAATGCCTGGTCCATGTACAGGTCGAAGACACAGCCTACCTCTAGCATCAGCACCTGCTTATGGCTGGTGTCAACAAAAACAGCGTCGGGTGTATTGGGGATATACACACACACACACACACACACACACACACACACACACACACACACACACACACACACACACACACAGTATATATATATATATATATATATATATATATATATATATATATATATATATATATATATATATATATAGCCTATATACACACACACACACACACACACACACACACACACACACACACACACACACATATATATTGCTGTTCTGGGTTAGGGTTAGGTAAGTCAAATACTGCTTTCTTCATATTCTCATATGTCACATTTCATTGTTGGTTGAGTTTAGAAGGAAAACTCCACACATCTTTTTCCTGGGGCTGCCTCAGACAAGGAAAGTGTTCATAAATTGTTTCAATGGGTGGAGCCAAAGAACCTCAGCTTAACACTCTTTGGCTCCACCCATTTAGGTTTAACACAGCCAATGAGATTATTTCTGCCTCCAGAACTGCACTGCCTCCACCCAACTTATCTATAACTAACTTAACTAACTAACTTATATATAATTTCCTATAACTTCAATCTGCTGGGGAAAAGAACTTTACAGCTGTGTTTCATAGACTCATTATAGGAAAAGCTAAAAGTACCTTATTTAACCAAATCAGCTATCAGTGTAATCAGGAGTATAATTTCTTTCATTCAGTGATGCACAAACCTCATCCATGCTTTTGTCTCCAGAGTCCAGCCATCTGGACTGCCCCAGAAATCCATCAACCTCCTCCAACTTGTACAAAATACTGCAGCCAGCGTTCTTTCAAGAACTCGAAAATATGAACATATTTCCCCTATTCTCGCCTCATTGCACTGGTTACCTGCGGTGTTCAGAATTGATTTTAAAATTGGATTGCTTGTTTTTAAATCACTGAGTGACAATGTAAGATGGGGCAATCTTACATTGTCGACCTTCTCATCCCTTACACGCCAGCTCAGTGGCCTTGTGGTCTGAGTGTCCGCCCTGAGACTGGGAGGTCGTGAGTTCGATCCCCGGCAGAGTCATACCAAAGACTATAAAAATGGGACCCATTTGCCTCCCTGCTTGGCACTCAGCATCAAAAGGGTTGGAATTGGGGGGTTAAATCACCATGTGATTCCCGAGCACGGCGCACGCTGCCGCTCACCGCTCCCCCAGGGGATGGGTCAAATGCGGAGAACAAATTTCACACATTGTGTGACAATCAGTGGGACTTTACCTTACTTTACTTTACCTTGCTCGTACTCTCAGATCGACAGATCAGCAGTTGCTCTCATTCCGCAGGACGAGGCTTGATACTGAGGGTAGTAGGGCATTTGCCATAAGGGCTCCTCAACTGTAGAATAACCTTGAGACTCGACAAGCTACCTAATGGCTCATACAGACTACAAGATCCTCATCGTTAGTGTCCTCTTTTAAAAACATTTTTTTAATAAATTGGCTTTTACTAAGTGTTTTCCTTAAAGGAACACTCCGCCCATTTTCAACCAGCTTTGTATCATTAGAACATCAGTAGTATATCAGAAAACTGTAAACGGTTTTGAAGTCTGTCATTTAATTTGACAGTTATTGAGTGTTAAAGTGTGGACCAGTGACATCACTGGTCCACACTAACTCAAATTAATAACTCATTAACTCAAATCAACTCTCAAACTGTAAACGGTTTTGAAGTCATTCATCTAGTTTGACAGTTATTGAGAGTTGATTTGAGTTAATGAGTTATTCATTTGAGTTAGTGTGGACCAGTGATGTCACTGGTCCACTAACACTCAATAACTGTGAAATTGTGAAATGGGCAGAGTGTTCCTTTAAGATTTTTTTGTAATTGCACTGTGTGGTTTCTGTTCTTACGTCTGTGAAGCACTTTGCAAACTTGTTTTTGAAAAGTGTTATACAAATAAAGTTTATTATTATTTATTATCATCATCATCATTATTATTATTATTACCACCACCACCACCACCGGTATTATTATTATTATTATTATTTTGAGTTCATCCTTATCTTATGTTGCCCTCTGCCAGTCATTAGTGACAGTGCAGAGCCTCAGTGAGAACACCATTCCTTCCTCCGTGTTAAACCAAAGCCCACCGCGGCCTTGGCCAGACAAGCCTGGCCTAAGTGTGTCTGCTCAGATGGAGCTTTGTGCTGGCAGCTACGGTACCCCGGGCTCCATGATGGGGGGGGCTGCAGGGAGGAGGTACCCTGGGCTCCATTACCGGTGGGCTACAGAGGAGGTACCCTGGGCTCCATGACAGGGGGGCTGCAGGGAGGAGGTACCCTGGGCTCCATGACCGGGGGGCTGCAGGGAGGAGGTACCCTGGGCTCCATGATGGGGGAGCTGCAGGGAGGAGGTACCCTGGGCTCCATGATGGGGGAGCTGCAGGGAGGAGATACCCTGGGCTCCATGATGGGGGAGCTGCAGGGAGGAGGTACCCTGGGCTCCATGATGGGGGGGCTGCAGGGAGGAGGTACCCTGGGCTCCATGATAGTATGGCTGCAGGGAGGAGGTACCCTGGGCTCCATGATGGGGGGGCTGCAGGGAGGAGGTACCCTGGGCTCCATGATAGTATGGCTGCAGGGAGGAGGTACCCTGGGCTCCATGATGGGGGGCTGCAGGGAGGAGGTACCCTGGGCTCCATGACCGGGGGGCTGCAGGGAGGAGGTACCCTGGGCTCCATGATGGGGGAGCTGCAGGGAGGAGGTACCCTGGGCTCCATGATGGGGGGGCTGCAGGGAGGAGGTACCCTGGGCTCCATGACAGTATGGCTGCAGGGAGGAGGTACCCTGGGCTCCATGATAGGGGGCTGCAGGGAGGAGGTACCCTGGGCTCCATGATAGTATGGCTGCAGGGAGGAGGTACCCTGGGCTCCATGATATATATGTATATATATATATATACATATATATATATATATATATATATATATATATATATATATATATATTTGTTTTTACAGTGCACCTGAACGCAACATGCAAGATACCTGCTGAATAAGTGTCCAAATGTTTATGTCATTCTGGCCAATACTCCACTTCTGTTATAACATTTCAGTCTGGAATATGGAATATCCTTCAATAATCTTTATGACTAAAAGGCTAAAAGTAATCTCATGTGTAAGAAATTACTGTTCTACATTGAAGTAAAATTTTATAATTAACTCGTTGGTTTTGGATGTATTTAGCTTAAATTAACCCACTCATATTCTGGTTTATTTCAAGAAAAACATTTTGGCTAGTGGAAATTCTAATTGGCTGGTAACTATAAAATATAGCAGCCATATTGGCAGGTGGTCAAAAAAGTTAATTTCCTGCAGGGAGAGCAGGTGGTGACATAGGAGTGAATGAGAAAAGGATCAAATATTGGTGGTTAAGACTGAATAGTGACATCACAACTGTTAATTTAAAATTAGTTATTCCTCTAAACCTGGATTCAAATGCCCCAAATTTGGTGCTGGCGCCGTTCTGCCCTCAGCTAAATCTGGCCCTCTAGCGAGGACATTGTTTTGTGGCCCTCTCTATCATCAAAGTTGCCCATCCCTGATGTAGGCTATTGTGGATGGATGTCCTCCAGTGTCCTGGCAAAAAAATAACACTAATGCAAACTAATGCAAAACAGAAAAGAAAAAAACTCCCACTCCCCAACTGCCCTCCCACTCCTATCTCAAAATAAAATACCTCAAAATCAAAATGCCCTCACTATTTGTTTTACCCCCCACCACCCCACCTAAATATTGGACAGTCCCTTAGATGTAATTGGGTAACTGGGGTGCGGGCTGTATTCTAAAGCAACTTAACTCCCTCCTAGTTACATGTAATTACAGGGGCGCTGCCTGCATTCTAAAGCAATGTTAATTCCCTCCTACTTACATGTAATTACAGGGTAACTACGGGGACATGGCTGAGAAATTTAGAATTATGACGTGGCAAAGAACCACGGGTCAGATTTGAACCCGGGTCGGCCATGCCGCTCCACACCAGGTGAGCCACCGGGAGGCTCTGGGGTTGGAGTGTTTTAAGAGTTCCAAAAACAAACAGAACGCCTCCAGGCTAACGCTGGGGACAGGCCGGCAAAACTTACGACCAAAAAAAGTAAATGGTCAGTGAAACAGACTGAGGTTGTAGTATATGAGCCTCAACTCTTCAGTGCACTGCACACTCGGCTAAAATGGCTGGAAGTGACATACACGTTATCAGTCACAAATAAAACTGTACCCACCTCCGACACAATGTTATCCAAGATTTGGGTCCCATGGTATTACCAAATATCGCGTAGTTTCCAATACCAAGCCCTTATTCACATGCAGGAGCCATGCTCAAGATTGTAAACAGTGCAGTACACCCTCCCAACCGCTGAGCAGTGAGCACAGAACCGATACATTCGGCGCTGTGGAGCAGTTGAACCCGAAATGACACAGCCGAAGAAGAAGGTGTTTGAGCTTAACTTCGGCACTGGCATGTGAATAAGGGCTCGGTATTTGAAACTACGTGATATTTGGTAATACCATGGGACCCAAATCTTGGATAACAACATTGTCAGAGATGGGTACAGTTTTATTGTGATTGATAACGTGTATGTCGCTTGCAGCCATTTTAGCCGAGTGTGCAGTGCACTGAGGGCTTGCTAATCCGAGACGAAGAATGAAGGCCGAGTCTCGCGTTGAGGCCACGACGAAGAGGAATAGACAGTGTTGGGGGTAACTCATTACAAAAGTAACATGTAATATATTACTTTTAGCAGTAACTCAGTAATGTAACTTATTACTTATAGGATTTCAGTAATATTATACCAGTTACTTTGTCAAGGAACTCAAGTTACAAATTGAGTTACATTTTTTTAAATCAAAGCACATAGCCTATAGACCAAATCACCGTGACGTCACCATGTAAACAAATTTACTTCCGGGTACCACTTGGGGAAGGCGGCAGGTTTAAATGTGTGTGTTGTCAAATAAATGCTGTCAAACCCTCTCGTTGTTTTCGGCCGACTACTTTCAATTTAAATGGTTAAACGGTTGGTAAACATGCTTGTCCGACGTATCTAGCCTTTCTTCTGTGTTTGTTTTATGTAGTGTTAGCTAGCTAATAACGTTTGTTTGTCTATCAAACTCGCTGTTTTTTTGTCTGTACCAGGCTCTTTCTCGCCGAGAAGAGCCTGGTGACGCGAGGTTACTCTGTCTGTAACGTAAAAAAACAGCGAGTTTGACAGACAAACACACGTTATTAGCTAGCTAACACTACATAAAACAAACACAGAAGAAAGGCTAGATACGTCGGACAAGCATGTTTACCAACCGTTTAACCATTTAAATTGAAAGTAGTCGGCCGAAAACAACGAGAGGGTTTGACAGCATTTATTTGACAACACGCACATTTAAACCTGCCGCCTTCCCCAAGTGGTACCCGGAAGTAAATTTGTTTACATGGTGACGTCACGGTGATTTGGTCTATTTAAAAAAGATACAATCATTTCCTAATCAAACTGTGTGATTTTATGCAAATAACCACTATAGATGACAATAACAAAGGAAAATAATAACATTTAGAATTTTGGATTGTTTACACTGACTTCAAGGCGGTTGAAATTATTTTTCGGGATGGTTCCGGGCAGTGATGTCATTATTTCTGCTGCTGCTGTTGTTTTGGTAAAAGTAATGCAAAAGTAGTGTAATAAGTAACGAGTTACTCTACACATACAGTAATATTGTAAAGTAACTTATTACTTTCAAATGAAAGTAACTAGTAATATGTAGTATATTACATTTTGAAAGTAACTTGCCCAACACTGGGAATAGAACATTTGAAATTTACATTTTCCCCCATCTTTATTTTTTGTTTTTGCTCCAAGTGAAATGTTTATTATATGGTCACTCACGATTCAATATCCCGCTGGTTGGCTTGGGGGAATTCTCTTCCGGACCAGGAGACGTCACGTGACTTTTGAGCTCTATTTATAAACAAAATAAATTATTTTGTTGGTACTGCTATTTTACATTGAAGTCAACGGTGCGTTGCTTGTGATTTCCCCCCACAGGGGGTCGGGGCCGGGCGGGGGGGTGTCACCGATAATTTAATAGATCAATGGGTGTCACTTAAACCAGTGGTTCTCAAATTCTTTCACATGAGGGACCCCTAAACTGACAAAGATTAGACCACGGACCCCCATTTGATAGGATTTTGTCCCACGGTCCCCCATATGATAAGATTGATGCTTTTAGATGTTTTATTACAAAACGTGTATAAAACCCATGACCAAAATAGTCATTGTGTTACTTATGAATTATAGCGAAAATAAATTACCCCCCTTTTGGCTGGGGACGCCCTAGAACCCCCCCAAGGACCCCTGGGGGTCCCCGGACCCCCATTTGAGAACCACTGACTTAAATTACGTCATGACGTGAGAGCACGTATTCCTGATTCGAGAAGTTACGCACGACGTGCAGCGGTTCAAAGAGGAAGGAAGATGGCGGACAACAAAGGCGAGGAAGATATGGAGCAGTCTGCTAGCTCGGAGACGGTGCCTCCAGCGGCGGATAACGGGCTCCTCGAAGCCAAAGCCGAGGCCGCGGAGATCTTCATAGAGCCGAACACGAAGGACGGCGAAGACCCGGACTCCCTTGAACCAGCTCCCCAGCCTGAGCCTACACCCACCAGCGACGGAGGAGACGCGGCTAACGCTAGCAGCACCGCGGGAGGGGAAGCTAACGACAGCGCTAGCAGCACCGCTAACGTTAGCCCGGCTGGGGGGAGCAGCAGCACCACCACCACCACCACAACAGAGCCCACCACAGCCGAACCCCTGGCCGCGGGGGATGCTCCCGCTGGCGGACTCAGCACTGAGATGTCGCCCCCTCCCACGGTCCCAGCACCAGCCACGCCGGTTCCCACCCCCGTCAATCTTTTGGATACGTGCGCAGTGTGTAAACAGAGTCTGCAGACCCGCGACTGTGAGCCTAAACTCCTGCCCTGCCTGCACTCCTTCTGCCTCAAGTGTCTCCCGCAGCCAGACCGACAGATCAGCGTGCAGGTGCCTGGACCACACGGCCAGACCGACACACACATAGGTGAGTTACCCCCCCCCCCCTTCCACACACACACACACACACACACACACACACACACACACACACACACACACACACACACAGAGGCAGACCGACACACAGGTGTACTGCACACATCTAATAGCGCGTACAGACTAGCAGATCCTTGTGAGTCGTCAGTCTCTGTTCCTAGTTCCACACTATACAACTGTCTGTCTTATAATCAGGAGTCTAAAACCGCGTTCGGAATCGTTCACTCATTAACTCACTATTCCCATTATAGTGTTTACCATATAGTGAACTATATGGGGAATGATCAAAATGAGTTTCGGACACTACACAGATTTTTTTTCCTGGAGATCATTGCATCACCAGATGCGCTGGGTATTCATGTGACGCAAGCAATCCGCGCCAATTATCACATAAACAACTGAGCTCACGAGCAGATTGAGATGTCCTCACCGGCTCAGGTAGTATAGATGTTGCATGTTTTGACTACTGCTAAATCCTAAATAAATAGTTGAAATTCTAATTACGTGCATGTGTGGTTTTGTCAACTATGGTGCTGTCTCCTAATACTAATAGCAAGCTTTGCTGGTCAAGTAGCTCACAAGCTTCTTAACGACTTTCTTCTTCTCCTTGGTAAAGACCACTGCATTGAATTGTGGTATACCGGCGAGGGTACATTCGCTGTTCACTATAAATCGCTGTGCATTGTGGGTATTTTATAGTGGACTAAATAGTGAATCAAATTAACAGTTGAGAATTCGGACACTATGAAAAAATGGTGATACACTAAATAGTCCACTATTTCGGTCATAGGGACCGATTCCGAACAGCGTTTTTTTTAGTCCTTTTGGTTTTCACACTATATATGACTGAGCTGCGACAGGGGATCACACATTACAAGATATTTCACCAGGAGAATCCCCGACCAGTCCACAAACGCAGTCTCACACCGGCTTTATTCTTTCTAAACACACGCTCGATGGGTCATTCTCCAAAATTGGTTCAATGTTAGATTTATTAAGTCAGAGTTATTAACTTTATGGCTATCTCAAATATTATTTGGGTTTCGAATGGATAATATAATGATTTTAGTAAACATACGATCTGCATAGCTACTTAAATGCTTTTAACATTTGTTTTCTAGTTGTGGGACAGTTTGTACCAATCCCGGAGAATGACCTCCTCAGTCAGACCACTTGCCTGTTTGTAGCGTGCTGCAGACAGCACACATCACCCCGGCTGTGTCTGCCTCACTACGCTCTTCTCTCTTGACCACACTCCCGAGTCCCGACATGACTAGATATCAAGCAGGCTAGATAATATCCGTCAGACCTCTGTGACTGGTCGGTGACTGCTCGGAGGAGCTCTGTGACTGGTCGGTGAGTGCTCGGGGGAGCTCTGTGACTGGTCGGTGACTGCTCGGAGGAGCTCCCCGCTCGTGTCTGTGGACAGTTCACACTTAAGAAGCGAGCGCCGATTTGCGAGCGCCGAGCCAACCTGTGCCTGTTGCCTCTGATCGGGGGGTTTTCACCGAGCCCCCAAAACAGCCATTAGTGGAGCACCCGTTATTAATTAATACCGGTGCCTGATTGGTCGGTACCAGGAGTATTAATAAGGTCCTGGACGTTCTGCGCTGCTATCGGTATTTTATTTTTTATTATTATTATTTTTTACCATCCCTAACGATGACGAAGCGGCACCAGGCGTTTGATGTTGCATCTTTACACTCCTGTCCTGTCACTAGTATGCTTGCGGCAGGTTTACATTTAGTACTAAAACACATTACTAGCCCCAACACTGACGACAACAAAGATCTTGAGTAGGGCTGGGCAATATGGACCAAAAATCATATCTCAGTATTTTTAGGCTGAATGGCGAAATATGACATATCTTGGTATTTTCTACAAAGTGGGCTAGATTTTCAATTGTAAATTGTGCTGGGCGATATGGACTCTTACAAAATAAATTTACACAATGTGATTTTTGATCAAAAATCATCAGTGAATAATGATATAATGAATACCGTTAAGTGGGTAAAGGCAAATATTAGAACAGCTAGAACAGTCTGGTAAGCTCAGAAAATGAGTTCACTTTACTGCAGCATTTAAAACCAGGAAAAGATGAGTATGCAGTACGACGATATTACCATAACAAAATCTAAAACGAGATCTAGGTCTCATCTAGTCACAATATTGGCCAGACCTAACCTTGAGTGCCACGCAGAAACGCTGAGACACAATTGGCTGAAAAACATTATTAAAGTTGATTATCAATCTGCTTCTTTAAATGATCTAGTGACAATAAATTACTTCATTTTGAGACATGACTTGACTTTATTATGGAGCCGCCGACGGGTTTGGTGCATGTTTTGCAGATAACCGTATCTGCAGATGATGGATCCAGTGCCGTTTCTTTTTGCAACAAATTCGTCCGCCTCCGGCTCCATTTTCCATTTCCATACCCATTCTCTACTCAGGTTCTTGCTCTCATCCTCCACGCTGCCTTGATGGCGTCTCTTCTGGGCGACTGTCTGTGACATCACGTAGCGCGGGCGACTGTCTGTGACGTCACGTAGCGCGGGCGACTGTCTGTGACGTCGCGTAGCGCGGGCGACTGTCTGTGACGCGGTTTGATGCGTTTGACGTATGCATGATTGCATGAGAGTGTGAGAGGGAGAGCTGACAAGAGGAAACGTGAAGCGAGTCATGCCGGCGGCTCAAGTTATAAACAATGCCTGACAATTATACTCAAATGTTCACAATATAGTCATTTACTACATCTCACGTGGCACAAGCCGAGATACATCGAGTATATTTGATATATCACCCAGTTTTAGTTATTACTCATACTCACCGGCTGTGTTGTGTTTAATAACGTGAAGTCAGACTTGCTCGCTCAAGCCAGCCTGACAGAATGAAACGAAGGTTCATAAGGGAAAGGGAGTCACTGAGAGCCGTGCTGCAGGCGATGGCAACATGAATGTAAATTAGATCAAATTTCACTAGCGGAGGCCGGAGGGGGAAGATGGCACAGAGCACCGTGAGTTTTGGGGTGAAGATGAAAGTATAACGCTAAACGAGACAGTGCTACAGTGTAAGAAGGCGTGCAAATCACCACTCACCTGGTTAAAGATATGGTGCTCTTCTAAACTGTGGAAAATGAGTCTTAAATCCATGCTTCTGATGATCGACCAATAATCCACCAGGTTAAAAGTATTTCTCTAAAGTTGGCATCATCCAACAAACTGAGAAAAACAAGGTTAAAATTTTTGATCTCAGACGGCCATAACTTTGCGCTGACGGACATGTGGTCAAGTATGATCATTCATTACACTATCTCGCAGACGGTCATTTAATAAACACAAAACAGCTCGTTCTTCTTCTTTAGTTATTGGTGGTT
>NW_028150706.1:0-24879 GCF_964638095.1 Poromitra crassiceps | reverse complement strand
TCCCAACATGTTGTGCCTAGCACTGTAGAAAAAAAGCTTTCAGGTTTCCGGAGGGAAACTTTGTAGATGTAAGGATGTCATGTGGGCGTGTCTTCAGTCATTAACCGGACTCTGCTCTGTTGCATGTAAATAGGAATATTGTATAAAGTGTTACATGTACATGTAGTTAGGGTAACTACACTTTGCAGCAGTTGGGTGGTAGTTTAACATGCAAATCTCAGTATCTTTTTCAGTAATGACCTACTTTGGGTCATAGGTGGGTTAGTCTCGCTTGCCAGACTCTCCCTACAACGGGGAAGAGTCTGGCTGTACTGGCTGGCACTCTGATATAGCAGGGGGGGGGAGGCTCTGTTTACCTTTACAACCAAACACCAAAAGTACCAAGCGGGCACATTCCAGATCCAATCGTTTTCAGCGTGTAGCAACGAGCTAGCATTGTTGATTATGTTGTTTCACAGCGGCACAGGCATTTGAGATCGACAGATTCAACACGCACAGCGGCAGAGGTATTTGAGATCGACAGATTCAACACGCACAGCGGCAGAGGTATTTGAGATAAGCTGCGTTCACACCGACCTATTAAAGTTTTTCGCTGGCATCGAGTTTATATACAAAGTCAATGCAAACGAGCGATTGAGCGTATATTCGCCCGGGAGAAAAATCGCTGGGCGTCCGAGCGACAGAGACAGAGCGATAGGGAGAAAATACGCTCGTCGCCCGAGATGAAATATCCCAACTCGAGCGAAAATACGCTGGCATCAGTCGCTCGCTGTTCAACACTGATTGGCTGCCGTGTGAGAGCGAGTGAAGGATCACACTGGCTTGGAACAAACCGCTGGTTTATTGTGTGGCAACAACCCGCATTGACAGGCTGACAGCTGACATGAAGTGAAGTCTGTACTACCGGTATGGACCTCGCGTTAGGAGCACGCTGATAGGCTTAGCTTGTAAACATCTATGGTGGCTCGTAGTGGACAAACATCATGACGTTGCGTAACGTTATAGCCCCCACATGTCCGTCAATTCGTGTGCCTGTTGATGAGCGATTTAAACAGAGCGACAGAGCGATTCCAAAGGAGCGGGTCGGCACCAATGGCAGAGCTCATACCAGCAGCCTGTTTCCATACAGCCAGACGGTGTGGGGCGGTGTGTGTATGTGTGTGTGTGTGTGTGAGAGAGAGACACACAGACATACTGCCAGCCGCTGTTCTGGATCAATAGGATCGCGGTAGTTTTCTTTTCGTTGCGAAATTTCGCAACAAATATTGGATAATTAACGCATCGGACTCAGTGTGCAAGGTATCTGTGCGTGACGTTTTTTTTTCTTCCGGATGACGGATAAAAAAAACGCAGCGAACAATTCGGACTCTGTGTGCAAAGACCTTAAGTGTGGATTAGCCCGCCCTAATCTCTAAATCAAACACACCTACACCTTAACTGTCAGTTCAGTTGTACCTCCATGTAACAATATGAGATTCAGACTATAGATTGTGATCATTTCCCGCGATGTAGTTTGAATGTAGTTAGTTTTCTTTTTAGAGAACAGTAGTTAAGATGCACTTTAATTACTTTTCATTGTGAAGTAGTAGTTTGGTACAGTTTTAAAGTAGTTTCCCCAACACTGTCTCTAAGCAACTCATGTAAACACCTTCATCAAAATATTTTCTTATTCAGAATAAGGTCAATAGTCAGATTAACCCATTGATATCTGATGCAGCATTTTCGTGTATATCCCTCATTTGTGTGTGTAGTATCCCTTTAAGGCCGCAAAAAGCGTCACGCGGTTCGCGGTCTTAAAGGGATACACACACAAATGCTGCATCAGGTATCAATGGGTTAATACTGTCCATGCAAACCTATACGTGACTGACTGACTGACTGACTGGCTGACTGAATTTGATGGATGGAGGGGCAGAGTGGAGAGGGGGGGGGAGGTGGTTAGAGAAACTGTCTCGTAAACAAAAGGTCAGCTGTTTGACCCTGCACTGTCACCAGTCCATCAGAAGCCCTGATGTGTCCTTGAGCCAGACGCTGGACTGTGAACTGTGTGCTTTGCTGTAACTCAATCTCAAAGATGAAAGTAATGGTAGAGTTACGCTCAAAGTCCAGTAAACAGGGACCGCTGCATTAGTTTGACTCTACGTATCAGTCTGGACTCAAAGCCGTCCACAGACATTTCAGTAGGACTTGCCTTGACAGACAACTCCTTCAGCCAATCAGCATCACCAAATCCAATCCGAATCCACTGGGAGGAATGGATTCTTTTCCACCTTTTCCACCAAGAAACTCCGCTGGTGCATACTCATGTTCTTGTTTAATTGTTGTTATTGAGTCTATTTCTTTTTTAGATTATTTTACCTTTTTTTTTATCCCAGATTCCCCCATCTGATATTTTTTTTACATTTAGATGTTTTATTACTGAACGTGTATGAAACCCATGGCCAAAATAGTCATTTATACGATACAAATGTATTATGTCAGATTCTTCTCTTTTTCACCTCATTAAATAGTGAATAATTGAATGAGAGAGACTAGTCCCTTTCATGCTCAGTCAAAATAAGACTCATATAAGAGCATTGACTAAATAGCTACACTGTAAATGTATTCATACCATGGTCTGGGTGAATACTCGATTCTGATTGGTTGCAGGGTGTCCATTAAAAAGTGATAATGTACAGTTGGTAAAGTAGTTCGGCCAAATGGTCTGTTCACCATTCATATCAATGCGCCATAGTTTCATTTTATATGGAGATAGAAAAAGAGCTAAAAAGTCTGATGTGTGAAGAAGTTGAGAAAGCGACGATGCAAAAGAAAAGCTTAAGCAGAACAAGAAGAGCTGAGAACTTCAAGAAGAACAAAAACGGTGAAGATTATACGTGCAGGTGTGTAGCTACACCGCGTCTGAGCGGGAATGAGTTTGACTTTGCGCTGGATGCTTACATCGTTTGGAATGAGGAGCTCCTGAGACGTGGTCTGGGAATTAGCATCCATCCCTCCTGAGAGAGAGAGAGAGAGAGAGAGAGGGGGAGAGGGAGGGAGAGAGAGAGAGAGAGAGAGAGAGAGGGAGAGAGAGAGGGAGAGAGAGAGAGAGAGAGCGAGGGAGAGAGAGGGAGAGAGAGATAGAGAGGGAGAGGGAGGGAGAGAGAGGGAGAGAGAGATAGAGAGGGAGGGAGAGAGAGAGAGGGAGAGAGAGAGAGGGAGAGAGAGAGAGAGAGAGAGGGAGGGAGGGAGAGAGAGAGAGAGAGAGGGGGGGGGGGAGAGAGGGAGAGAGAGAGAGAGAGAGAGAGAGAGTATTAGTTTAGCTGCACGTCTTTACATTGAGACAGTGTGGTATTTGTGCTTCATTAGGTGGAGGTGGTGGAGAGAGACAGGACAGAGAGTGAGAGGAGGACAGGTAGAGTAATGCAGAATAAAGAAGCATTAGTCCACATCGAGGTTTTCTCAGGCAGGAAAGCACTGGCAGAGCGCTAAGGAGTGCTTCATCCCAGCATCCGACCACACTATAGCACCTTTCTGAAGAGTGGGCTTTTCAAGTCGAGGTGAGCTCCAGGCCTGCAGGGGACTATCCTGCGTCTTGGAACCCGCGATTGGTGCTTAAAAATCGAGTATTGGTGAGCTCCAGAAGTGGGGAACTGTCCTGGGTCTTGGAGGCCGATGTTGGTGCTTAAAAATCAGGTAGAGGTGAGCTCCATGCCTGGGGGGACTCCTCTGGGGCTTGAAAGCCGAGATCAGTGCTTAAAGGCCGGCTTTACCGTGGGGAATATGAATATATATTAAATCTCACGCCCCTAAGGTTTTCGAATCCGTTGAAATTTTTGAAATTGGTTGTTTCCCGCCAGAGATATCACCAGAAATCCACTCTGTGTGGAGGGGGGGGGTGGTGGAGGGGAGGGGCGGGTGCGGGGACCCGAAATACTACATTTCCCACAATGCACTGGGCTCGCGTGGCCTTCGTTTTCATGCCCACCCCTCAGGCATTTGGCTGATATCAAACTCCAGTAGGTGGCGGTAATGCACATATATGTTTGCCAACCGCCATAAAACTCAAAGAAGAAGAAGAAGAAGAAGGCTTCGACAATAAAAGATACAAAGAAGAAGAAATAAATCGAAAATAAAATTGCCTCCAAATTGCACCAAATGTAAACGGTAGTATATATGTCGGGAGATGTCTTCATAAAAAAAATTTCATGCATTTTAAGGCATTTTCGTAGGAGTTACGCGCATCTGATGTTGTAACTATTTTCTGTAAAAATGTGTAAAAATGGGTACATTGCTCAGCGTTGATTTCGTTACTTCAACTCACCTACTACTAGATGTAAAATTTGACGAGCTTTCCAATGCCGCCAGTCCCGTGTCTTCTGGTGCTTCCGTTCCAGAGATATGGTCTCTTGGCAAGGAGCTATGGAAAGCTAACCTAGCTACAGTATGCTATGCGGGTGGACAAGATGGCTGCCTTTTGCTTTTCGTCGAGAGCTCTGAAGGGGCGTGGAGGACCTCTAGAGGCGGGACCATGCTCACAAGACTTGTAGTTCATAGGCGCTCGAGTTCCGCAAGCGGGGAGGGAAGCCGGGTGACGCGTAACGCGTCATCCGGCTTCCCTAAAAATGTGAGAGATGCCTGATAGGTCAGGCAGTGAAGCTCCAATTTCAAAATATTTCAACGGATTCTAAAACCTTAGGGGCGTGAGATTGATATATATTCATATTCCCCACGGTAAAGCCGTCCTTTAACTAGAACGACCGCACCGTGGATATATGCCTCTGTCTGCCAACAAGTGAGCAGTCGACATCCATGTCTGTTCTTTCTTTCTTTCTTTCTTTCTTTCTTTCTTTCTTTCTTTCTTTCTTTCTTTCTTCCTCTCCACAGGGTGTGGTCACAGCCAGCTAAACCAACACCGCCTCTAATAGGGTGTGTGCATGTGTGTGTGTGTGTGCGTGCGTACGTGTGTGCGTGTGTGTGTGTGTGTGTGTGTGTGCGTGCGTACGTGTGCGCGTGTGTGTCCGTGTGCCGTGTGTATGTGTGTGCGCGCGTGTGT
The DNA here is from genome assembly GCF_964638095.1 of Poromitra crassiceps. Classification (NCBI taxonomy): domain Eukaryota; kingdom Metazoa; phylum Chordata; class Actinopteri; order Beryciformes; family Melamphaidae; genus Poromitra; species Poromitra crassiceps. Next base: position 19,844 of record NW_028150706.1, on the reverse strand, counting down.
CTGTGTGTGTGTGTGTGTGTGTGTGTGTGTGTCTGTGCACTACCACGACTGATGAGTTTTATACCTGGACATAATGGAATAATCAGCCATCCATAGCTCCAAATGATAATTCGCCCTTGTTTCCCTCTCTGCTGTGTGTGTGTGTGTGTGTGTGTGTGTGTGTGTGTGTGTGTGTGTCTGTGTGTGTGTGTGTCTGTGTGTGTGTGTGTGTGTGTGTGTGTGTGTGTGTGTGTGTGTGTGTGTGTGTGTGTGTGTGTGTGTGTGTGTGTGTGTGTGTGTGTGTGTGTGTGTGTGTGTGTGAGTGTGTGTGTGTGTGTGTGTGTGTGTGTGTGTGTGTGCGTGTGTCTGTGTGTGTGTGAGTGTGTGTGTGTGTGTGTGTGTGTGTGTGCGTGTGTCTGTGTGTGTGTGTGTGTGTGTGTGTGTGTGTGTGTGTGTGTGTGTGTGTGAGTGTGTGTGTGTGTGTGTGTGTGTGTGTGTGTGTGTGTGTGTGTGTGTGAGTGTGTGTGTGTGTGTGTGTGTGTGTGTGTGTGCGTGTGTCTGTGTGTGTGTGAGTGTGTGTGTGTGTGTGTGTGTGTGTGTGTGTGCGTGAGTGTGTGTGTGTGTGTGTGTGTGTGTGTGTGTGCGTGTGTGTCTGTGTGTGTGTGAGTGTGTGTGTGTGTGTGTGTGTGTGTGTGTGTGTGTGTGTGTGTGTCTGTGTGTGTGTGAGTGTGTGTGTGTGTGTGTGTGTGTGTGTGTGTGCGTGGTTAGCATTTGTTTGAGTAATGACATGACGAGGCGACCGTGTCTTCTTAACAGTGGACAGTGAACATGCACAGAGCTCCTGCCTCCTCCAGCTCATATTGAGCCATCACATGAGGGTCTCTGAGCAGCTCCTCTGGAGCGGTTGGGGTTAAGGGCCTTGCTCAAGGGCACCTTTGGTGGTGGTAATGAGGGAGGGGCAAGCGCTGCTTTTTCACTTTCCCCACCCAGATTTATCCTGCCAGTGCCGGGGATTGAACCGCCGACCTTCCAGTCACAAGCTCGCTTCTCTAACCTTTAGGCACCACTGCTTCTCTAACCTTTAGGCACCACTGCTTCTCTAACCTTTAGGCACCACTGCTTCTCTAACCTTTAGGCACCACTGCTTCTCTAACCTTTAGGCACCACTGCTTCTCTAACCTTTAGGCACCACTGCTTCTCTAACCTTTAGGCACCACTGCTTCTCTAACCTTTAGGCACCACTGCTTCTCTAACCTTTAGGCACCACTGCTTCTCTAACCTTTAGGCACCACTGCTTCTCTAACCTTTAGGTACCACTGCTTCTCTAACCTTTAGGCACCACTGCTTCTCTAACCTTTAGGCACCACTGCTTCTCTAACCTTTAGGCACCACTGCTTCTCTAACCTTTAGGCACCACTGCTTCTCTAACCTTTAGGCACCACTGCTTCTCTAACCTTTAGGCACCACTGCTTCTCTAACCTTTAGGTACCACTGCTTCTCTAACCTTTAGGCACCACTGCTTCTCTAACCTTTAGGCACCACTGCTTCTCTAACCTTTAGGCACCACTGCTTCTCTAACCTTTAGGCACCACTGCTTCTCTAACCTTTAGGCACCACTGCTTCTCTAACCTTTAGGCACCACTGCTTCTCTAACCTTTAGGCACCACTGCTTCTCTAACCTTTAGGCACCACTGCTTCTCTAACCTTTAGGCACCACTGCTTCTCTAACCTTTAGGCACCACTGCTTCTCTAACCTTTAGGCACCACTGCTTCTCTAACCTTTAGGCACCACTGCTTCTCTAACCTTTAGGCACCACTGCTTCTCTAACCTTTAGGCACCACTGCTTCTCTAACCTTTAGGCACCACTGCTTCTCTAACCTTTAGGCACCACTGCTTCTCTAACCTTTAGGCACCACTGCTTCTCTAACCTTTAGGCACCACTGCTTCTCTAACCTTTAGGCACCACTGCTTCTCTAACCTTTAGGCACCACTGCTTCTCTAACCTTTAGGCACCACTGCTTCTCTAACCTTTAGGCACCACTGCTTCTCTAACCTTTAGGCACCACTGCTTCTCTAACCTTTAGGCACCACTGCTTCTCTAACCTTTAGGCACCACTGCTTCTCTAACCTTTAGGCACCACTGCTTCTCTAACCTTTAGGCACCACTGCTTCTCTAACCTTTAGGCACCACTGCTTCTCTAACCTTTAGGCACCACTGCTTCTCTAACCTTTAGGCACCACTGCTTCTCTAACCTTTAGGCACCACTGCTTCTCTAACCTTTAGGCACCACTGCTTCTCTAACCTTTAGGCACCACTGCTTCTCTAACCTTTAGGCACCACTGCTTCTCTAACCTTTAGGCACCACTGCTTCTCTAACCTTTAGGCACCACTGCTTCTCTAACCTTTAGGCACCACTGCTTCTCTAACCTTTAGGCACCACTGCTTCTCTAACCTTTAGGCACCACTGCTTCTCTAACCTTTAGGCACCACTGCTTCTCTAACCTTTAGGCACCACTGCTTCTCTAACCTTTAGGCACCACTGCTTCTCTAACCTTTAGGCACCACTGCTTCTCTAACCTTTAGGCACCACTGCTTCTCTAACCTTTAGGCACCACTGCTTCTCTAACCTTTAGGCACCACTGCTTCTCTAACCTTTAGGCACCACTGCTTCTCTAACCTTTAGGCACCACTGCTTCTCTAACCTTTAGGCACCACTGCTTCTCTAACCTTTAGGCACCACTGCTTCTCTAACCTTTAGGCACCACTGCTTCTCTAACCTTTAGGCACCACTGCTTCTCTAACCTTTAGGCACCACTGCTTCTCTAACCTTTAGGCACCACTGCCCACTTTTAGGGCACTGGATGCTGCCACATGTCACAGGCTTGATGAAACTCTACGATCATGATTTGGTGGATCCAGTGTTTTGGAAGAGAAGTTTTCTCCTCTTCAAACCAACCAAGCTGCTCTGAGTTGTTTTTGTGTTTCAGGGGAGCTGAAAGGGCTTCAAAGTGAAGTGCATAGGCTACTGCAAAACACACTCACAAACACACACACACACACACACACACACACACACACACACACACACACACACACACACACACACACACGCAAACAGTTGCACACACATGCACAAAAACCATGCACAAGAGTATTCAAGTTGGCTGTCAAACAAACACACTCTCTCACACGCACGCACGCATGCACACACACACACACATACACAAACTCGCACGCACACATGTAGGCACACACATACACACCTGTGTGTGTGTGTGTGTGTGTGTGTGTGTGTGTTAGTGTGCATACCAGACAGAACTTGCGTAGCTGATTGGCTGATGGGAGCCAGGCCCTGTTGCTGCATCGACAACTGGTGGAGCTTGGCCAACTGAGAGAGCGAGAAAGAGAGACACAGAGAGAGAGACAGAGACAACAGAAGAGAGAGAGACAGAGACAACAGAAGAGAGACAGAGACAGAGACAACAGAAGAGAGAGAGGAATAGAAAGATGAGAGAGAGAGAGAGAGAGAGAGAGAGAGACAAACAAAATGAAGAAATAATACAGGAATAGTAAAGGATCGCTCACATGAATATAGACAAAATTAATATATAAAAGCTGTCACTGTCAGTTCTTACCTCTGAGTGTGGAATGCCATACTGACCCTGAACTGCGTACGTCTGCAACAGAAACAAATATGATAATAATAAATGTAGGTGCTGCAGTATCTGAGCAATCGTACGACACATTTTTCATAATCCTGGATATTTCATTTAAGAATGTGCGTATACATAACAACGTAATTTGATGGTGTCATGGGATGGCATCCTCTGTGATCTTTGACATCTAATAACTCAAAACCAATAAAACAACTGGCAAGAATCCTTGCGATATGCAAGTAAAATGGCAACTTGTGCACAACCTAAAAAGTCAATTTCTGTGTTTTAAGTTGAATATAAAGATAAACATCTCGTCTCTACAATATCATGCAGATAAATGCATCTCCAGGGCCGACTGTTATCATGGAGATAAAAAAAGACTATAAAACTAACTGTAGAACTACTTTAATTCATCTTATCCTCTTAAAGGGTTTTAGATGCCTTCGCAAATCCCAAACTGAACTTCAAAGAGAATTAACAGTTCCATAGGCAATGAGACAACCCGAGGGGCTGGGGGAGAACGGTGTGTGTGTGTGTGTGTGTGTGTGTGTGTTTGCGCGCGCGCGCGGGCGTGTGTTTGTGCGTGCATGCGCGAGAAAAACGTTACATATTATATGTGTGGGTGAGGGCCCAGCACATATTATAAAAGAGATTTGAGAGCTGTTCGCCTTCTATCTCAGGAGCCTTGCTGCAGACTGCACTGCCACTAGCTGCTGAGCTTCTGTCTCTTGATGCTAACTCAGGAGCCTTGCTGCAGACTGCACTGCCACTAGCTACTGAGCTTCTGTTACTTGATGCTATCTCAGGAGCCTTGCTGCAGACTGCACTGCCACTAGCTGCTGAGCTTCTGTCTCTTGATGCTATCTCAGGAGCCTTGCTGCAGACTGCACTGCCACTAGCTACTGAGCTTCTGTCTCTTGATGTTAAATCAGGAGCCTTGCTGCAGACTGCACTGCCACTAGCTACTGAGCTTCTGTCTCCTGATGTTAACTCAGGAGCCTTGCTGCAGACTGCACTGCCACTAGCTACTGAGCTTCTGTCTCTTGATGTTAACTCAGGAGCCTTGCTGCAGACTGCACTGCCACTAGCTGCTGAGCTTCTGCCTTCTGATGCTAACTCAGGAGCCTTGCTGCAGACTGCACTGCCACTAGCTACTGAGCTTCTGTCTCTTGATGCTAACTCAGGAGCCTTGCTGCAGACTGCACTGCCACTAGCTGCTGAGCTTCTGCCTTCTGATGCTAACTCAGGAGCCTTGCTGCAGACTGCACTGCCACTAGCTGCTGAGCTTCTGTCACTTGATGCTAACTCAGGAGCCTTGCTGCAGACTGCACTGCCACTAGCTACTGAGCTTCTGTCACTTGATGCTAACTCAGGAGCCTTGCTGCAGACTGCACTGCCACTAGCTACTGAGCTTCTGTCTCTTGATGCTAACTCAGGAGCCTTGCTGCAGACTGCACTGCCACTAGCTACTGAGCTTCTGCCTCTTGATGCTAACTCAGGAGCCTTGCTGCAGACTGCACTGCCACTAGCTACTGAGCTTCTGTCTCTTGATGCTAACTCAGGGGTTTTGGAGACAGGCTGTTTGCGGCAAGAAGCTCTTAGACCAGAAACAAAGGTGGACAGTCGACTCGTAGGCGCTGCAACGGCACACGACAGAGGTCTGCCTGGCCTCCTTGATATTACAGAATCTCCTTGATCCGCAGATATGCTGGTAAATATTTATAGAAGGTAGCGTCAACACTGCAGGCGATAACATAAAAAAATGACATACAGTCATAAATATACATTAGCGACTTAATACAGCATGCGGATCAGAGATGTAGCAGGCAGGCAGGCAGGCAGGTGCTGTTCCAGCACTTCTGAACTCTAAATTGAACTACATTTGCACCGTGGCTCTGCGTTACATTGCTGGCTTACTGGGGGAAGCTAAGTAGGGCTGACTGTGGTCAGTCCTTGGATGTGACCACCTGGTGCTGGAAGTGGTGTTGGAGTACCAGTACGAGGTGTTCTTCCCTCTGGTCTCATGACTAATTCCCCAATGCCTCAGGGCAGAGACAGTCAGGGACTCTGTCCTGTGAGTGAGCACCGTCCTTCGGATGAGACGTTAAACTGAGGTCCTGACTCTCTGTGGTCATAGATGCCATCGGCACTCTTTGCAAGACTAGGGGTGTAACCCCGGTGCCCTGGGAGGTGTAACCCCGGTGTCCTGGGGGGTGTAACCCCGGTGCCCTGGGGGGTGTAACCCCCTGTGCCCTGGGGGGTGTAACCCCGGTGTCCTGGGGGGTGTAACCCCGGTGCCCTGGGGGGTGTAACCCCCTGTGCTCTGGGGAGGTGGGAAGTTACATTTTGCAGTCTTATAGTGAAGGCTTGGGATCAGAGCTGTGCTCTCGCTGGTGAGATGAGAGGCAGCAGTGGAGTTAGTGAAGGGCTGCTGTAAAGAAGGGCCAAAAATAGGGGTGCATGGGGAGGGACCCTTCTGCACTATAACAACCCATCTGTTGCCAAGGTAACTTGTGCAGATTGCTTTATAATGTCATAACCACTGCTGCTTTCTACTTACCACCCCTCCTCCTCACCACTTTATAATGTCATAACCACTGCTGCTTTCTACGTACCACCCCTCCTCCTCACCACTTTATAATGTCATAACCACTGCTGCTTTCTACTTACCACCCCTCCTCCTCACCACTTTGGATGTGTCAATTGCAATTGACTGGAGAATACTTTTTTGACGAGGGGAATTAGCTCATAAAAATATGCCCAGACTCACTTATTCACAGTACTAATGTACATATTGAGTTAGTCTAATACTAATAATAATACTAATACTAATGTACATATTGAGTTAGTCAAACCCAGAATTAAATGAATCATTGACTTACTTATTCAACAACTTACTTGCCCGTTTTCTTACAACTCGATGTACAGGTACTGTACTTACTCACTACTTACTCAGTGTCTTAATTACTGTATATAGAGACACTGCATGAAATAGGCCACGCCCATCACGGGGGAAAAGCTCCGTTCATTTCCACACACCAGCGTCATTTTCCTTGAATTAAACATAGCTAAAAGCTGTTTTGTGGTGGGCTGCGCAGACAACAAATGTAAAAAAAAAAACAGTTAAAGTTTTTTTGTAGTCCTGAGCAAAACAAGGAAGCCATTGAGAATTGGCGAGAAGAAAAATTCGGATCTAGCTGTCAAGGAAGTAAGTTGGAGTGTTCATCTTCCGTATATACAATCTTTTTGTGCAACACGCGACCATGCACATGACATAGGAGAACGCCAGGATTGGAGGGGGGGGTTCTGTTTTCCCCCGTCTTGGGCGTGGCTTCTGAATGATGATGCGTTACGCAGTGCCTCTATAGGCTACTCCTTGAAATTATTGCTTTCTTACTTACAGTAGGCCTAATAAAATGCTCACTCGCTAAGTTACTTATATACTGCCTACAATGCTTACTCCTTCAGTTATATGTACTTACTTCATCACTCACTCAGTCAGTCACTGACATACTTATTTCCTGCTAACATTAAAACATGTCATCCCAACTAATTTCACATTGATAAGATCAATAAGAAAATCCTCCCAAGGATCATCTTTAAATCAAATGTTACAGTGAATCCCTGTGACAACTGCTGATGAATCTGTCAAGGCGACGCAAATGAGTGAAGACTTTGCCAGAGATTACAATTAAATAAATTAATCCTGTTGATGCCCTCATATCTCTCTCTCTCTCTCTCCCTCTCTCTCTCTCCCCCTCTACTGCCTCTCTGAATGTAGGCCTACTCTGCATGACTGTAAATAATGAATTAAAAGCAGTTATTGCCTGGCACAACCACTTACCTCTGCACTAACCGTCTGTCACTTTCGCTCCCCCGTGTCTGCCTCTCTCCCAGCCATCCAATCTCTCTCCATCATCCCCATCTCCTTCTCCTCCTTTAGCTCTACACATGCCCCCCCCCCCCCCCCCCCCCCCTCTCTCTCTCTCTCTCTCTCGGAAACATGGCCAGAACGCCATGGCCGCCAGAAGGGGGCGTTACATCACATTTCCATCATATTTTGATCACTCTCTTCCCCTATCCCTCCCTCTCTTCCTCTCCTCGATTGACGTCACTCACGTACGGGCACGCCCACTGCCGCCATGTTGTTGACATAGCGCAGCCGTTTTAAGTGACAGCCTATGTAAAAGAGCAGAGTTTATAGGAAGCTAGCCGCCGTTAGCGTTACCTGTATCGTTCCAATTGTGTTCGGATGGTGACCTACGTTACACGTGGCTGTAGTAATGACAGCAATAAAGTCCCCGTGGTTTGTTTCTATCTCTACCGTCCACAGACGTGAAGGGAGCGAGACGGAGGATACGTCAGCAGCACAGGAGATGTGTGGATAGTTAGGAGAGACAGGTGAAACTTTCTGACAGCTCCTCACAGCAAAGTCTGTTCACCTCGTTTTTTCTTTTGTTTATTTATTACAGGCATTAACGGCAGCATACAAACAACAACTCTGGGGGTTTTATGGCTGTCATCACTATCGCTATTTTGTAATGGAACAGAAACGACAATAAGGCCGTTACTATAGTTGTCAGCTGCAGGATGGTATGTCAACAATATGGCGCTGTCCGGGGTTAGCGAATAAGGTCTATAGAGGGCTTTCCGGTGATCTAACGCAACCCTCTGACGGCCATATTGGAGGTCTTCAGCTCTTGGACAACAGTGTGCAGCTAGGCTAACTTCACCACTTCAACCATATGGTTAAATATATATTATAGTAGCCTCTATGGGCAGCTAACTGACCTATATAAGCTAACGTATATAATATAGCATTAGCAGTGTATCAGCCATCAGTGTTTTCCCTTGTAGCTAGTTGGCTAACAAACAACATGGTGTCAGCGTCTTCAAAAAGCTCAGTTTCACCTGTGCTCAGCGATACAGGAAAAAATACATTAGGAAAATACACCTGGAAGGTGGAAGGAAAAGTTACGTTTTCGGTGACCTAAAACTCCGTGTTCAGTCCAACTGAGGTAGTAAGTGTTGCATCATCTCCATTCACTCCAATGGACTTTTTTTTTTTACCAAAGTTTTCCAAAGTATCCATTACACACGTGGATGGTCCTTATTCCTCCATCGCTCTCTGCCTGTGACCTTTGACCTTCCCTCCCTCCCTCGGTCCCTAACCTGTCACTTCCTCCTCCCCACAACCCTCCAGTCTCCCCCGTGGAGCCTCCATTAGCTACTGTTGTTGTTACTGTTGTCTTAGCTCACGCTCCCTAGGCCCCGTGCCTGCCAAACAGAGCTGCACGCACGCACGCACGCACGCACGCACGCACGCACGCACGCACGCACGCATGCACGCACACCACTTTGGCTCTCTCTGTCTCTCTCTCTCTCTCTCTCAGGCGGAGCTGTCAGTGTGACTAGTTACCTACATGTCCATCTTTTAAACCTTCGCCTGTCTGTCTGTCTGTCTGTCTGTCTCTCTGTCAATCTCTGTCTGTCAATTCGTCTGTAAGAGAGACAACAGGAAAAAAAGTGTGTATAGTGTATAGAGATGCTTGTGTGATAAGGGGGGAACTGAACTGAATCAAAAACACGAGAGAGAGAGAGAGAGAGAGAGAGAGAGAGAGAGAGAGAGAGAGAGAGAGATACTGCTACTGGCTGTCTGGTTGCTACGAGAGCTGGTACAGTAATCACTTCCTTTTTAATAACACACAGCCACGCTGTGCTTATAGGAATTATGGGCTCTGTTGGAACGAGTCTGACAGCTTTAATCATACTCCCTGTTGTACAGTAGCTATATCCTCATTCAAGCACAGAGGATTCCCCTGCGATGTGACAGCTCTTCATTTCTACAATCGTGGCGAATTTTAGCAAATGTTTGTACGGCTATTACGAGACCGCCATCGCCATTTCCACCTGGCCCTTTTACACTGCGTACACTGTTTCCAGAGCAACGAAGCATTCAAACATCAGATGAGGAAACGTATAATTATCCCGGCTTAACAGATGTGCACCCTGGTAGGTTGAGCTGTTAAGTGGGAGCCGGCTGACTTGTCTCTGATAGGTTGAGCTGTTAAGTGTGAGCCGGCTGACTTGTCTCTGATAGGTTGAGCTGTTAAGTGTGAGCCGGCTGACTTGTCTGTGATAGGTTGAGCTGTTAATTGTGAGCTGCTGACTTGTCTCTGCTTCTAACAGGCGCTAAACTCTCCAGGCACAATCAAACCCCATTGAACAAGCTTCAGTGCCTCTGTGTTTCTCTGCCAATTGAATCCCTGCCTCCCTCTCTCTCTCCCTCTCTCTCTCCCCCCTCCCTCTCTCTCTCCCTCCTGACTCTCCCTCTCTCTCTCCCCCCTCCCTCTCTTTCTCTCACCTCCTTTTCTGTCTGTCTATATTTACCAATTTTCCACCCTTTCTCCATCAGTCTCTCCTCCTCATCCTCTCTTTCTCTCTCTCTCTCTAATACATTGCTTTAGGGATTGTATCCTTACTTCACCTAGCTTACACAGTCCTTCTGCACTTTTTAAACTTTCCATGTGAAAAAGAGCAATTTCGAGAGAGAGAGAGTGACGTCAGCGGAGGACCAAGATGCGTGACTCATTAGCCAATGAACAGCCAGGAAGGGGTCTTGTGCTACTTTTGCATGCTAAAATAAAGCTGATAATGTACAATTTACATTCTAAAAAAACACCCTTTCAGAGTACAACACAAACTGTCCATTTTGCTGCAACTCGACAGTGCTGCTTAATCCAGGACCTTACTTCCTGGAACTCTTGAGAGTAAAAAACTGGTCCATTGGAGTGAATGGAGATGTCGCGACTCTTCTATCTACACGGCTCTGGTACGTACGTACGTACGTACCGTGATGTGTTCAAGGTCATCACGTTCAAGTCTGCGAGGGCCAGAGACTGCAAGGCTAGAAATAAACTGCTGATAGACAGGCCTAAACACTACATTACTAACATGCACCACCCCTGCCCCTCCTCCACCCCCTATTTTGCTTACATCTATGTATGACCTGTACGTCTACATACTTTCTGTCTCATGATGATGTGGTTGAATATTATTTCTGGCCGACATGATTCAAGTAACGTCTTAAGTTCTTTTTGTTTTTGTTTTGTTCGGCAAGTGGAAAAACGACGTCATGTCCGTATGGCAATGAACTAAAGGTAATTAATTAAATCAGTGAAGTGTGGTGAAGTGCGCACCCCAAGCGGAAGGTGCAGACCTCTCTGGAGGTGTGCAGAAAGTCCGCTCCAGGCCCCATGTGGACTGGATGGATTGTGGATTTGGAGCCGCTAACAGTCTGCAGGTGTGGAGAAGTCCGGCACATTTGGATTGGAGCCTCCCTGACTGTGCAGAGGTGTTGATCCAGGATCCTTTGTGACCGTTGTGACCGTCTGTTTTTGATGATGTCATTGCGCCCCGCGGCCAGGTGTGAATCGACAGTGTGATTGGATGTTGAGTGGTGTGGCTCTGTCCCCGCCTCCAGGGAGCCGCAGGCTGTTTAACTACCAGGCTCAGAGCAACAAATGAGTTTCCTTCCGAGAAGAGACGAGACGCGCCGATCGATCTCGCACAAAAATGAAAGACATTAGGCCGTTTTATCGAGGACAGTAAGCAATTCGTGTCCTCGGCTGAACGAGTCACAGAGGGGGTCCTTCACTTTTTAGGCACAGTGAGGAAGCAATTTATTTGTTCAAAGTGAATATATTGCATGTGGAAGTGGGCCTCTCCATATGCTTTGATGTTTTTGAACTTGCTGGGAGATGAACATGACATGGATGGGGTGGAAAGCAAAGAAAAACCCAACAACTGTCTTTCTCATCTTTTAAAATCACTTCCTGTGGCTAATAAAGAAGGAACATTGGTTGCAGTTGGTCACACTTATGCTCACATCTTAGTTTCTCCTCAAATGACCCCTGACCCCAGGCGGCCATACTCACTTGCTGCAGGTCCACTCCTCCCTGGGCCATAGAGAACAGGGGGTGAGAGCCAAAGTCTGACGCCTCAAACACCTTCACAACCATCACACAGGAGACACAAGCAGGCAGCACTCAGGTTACACCAAGGAAAACCCAAACAGCTGGATCATTTCACTAAAAGGTGCGTTCACACCGACCTATTTAAGTTTTTCGTTTCTTTACATACAAAGTCAATGCAAACGAGCGATTGAGTGTATATTCGCCCGGGAGAAAAATCGCCGGGTGTCCGAGCGACAGAGACAGAGCGATAGGGCGAAAATTCGCTCGTCGCCCGAGGTGAAATATCCCAACTCGAGCGAAATTACGCTGGCATCAGTCGCTCGCTGTTCAATGCTGATTGGCTGCCGTGTGAGAGCGAGTCAAGGATCACACTGGCTTGGAACAAACCGCTGGTTTATTGTGTGGCAACAAACCGCATTGACAGCTGATTTACAGGCTGACAGCTGACATGAAGTGAAGTCTGTACTACCGGTTTTAGAGCTCGCGTTAGGAGCACGCTGATAGGCTTAGCTTGTAAACAACTACGGTGGCTCGTAGTGGCCAAACATCATGACATTGCGTAACGTTATAGCCCCCAGATGTCCGTCAATTCTTGTGCCTGTTGATGAGCGATTTAAACAGAGCGACAGAGCGATTCCAAAGGGTTGAATCGAGCGACAGAGAGAAAAATAAATATCTCGGTGTGAACACAGCTTAAGTGGAAACTTTAAGTATTTGCCCCCTGCCAAGGTTTATGGATCTATACACACATAAAAATAAAGGTGTGAACTGCAACCAAAAATGGTGGTTCAGAGTGTTGCCATGTTGCCATAGAAGAACAATTTCTGGTTCTGTAAAGAACCATTGTGCTCTCATTTACCCCAGCATTGTGATCAGAATCAGCTTTATTGGCCAAGTATGTAGACATACAGGGAATTGGACTCCGGACCGGACCGGTATACGTTGCTCTCAATGTACTTACAAAAAAACAAGCTAAAGCAAACAAACAATGACAGTGATCAAAGGTAGCCTATATAAAGCAAGTTAGCTGCTATTTACATTATATAGAGAGACCGCTATAAATAATATAATATAAGAAGGAATAAATAATAATTATATACATATACATATGTACACTAGTCTATTATGTAAACCACACTGGATTGTAAACAAGGCTATAAGTCAGATATTGCACTGTTGTTTATCGATCTATCTATATAAGCAAAGCTATGGGACAGAAATGACACAGTTATTGAGACACAGCTTTGGGACAGATATGATCCAGTTATTGTGTTTATTTTGATCTACCCTTGTATAGTCTTATTTGCAATTGCACAACATCGACAGTACTACCGTATGGAGTTTGGTTATTTTCCACCACTATGCCATCATTCACATCCGACGAAATAACCTTTTTCCCCTTTCATTTTCAGATTGCGCATTTATTTTTCTGTGTGCTATGCTGTAATTTTAATTAACGTTTATATTTCAGGTGAAATATCCATACTGCACTACAAAGGTAACTACTGTGTATACAAATGCCATTAAATACTTTAGTGGGGGCAGGAGATGAGCGTCGAAATCATTTTTCTCCGTTTCGCTCCTCACACAAGTTACTGCTCTTTGGTTTTACAGTATAGGCAGCATGAATCAAAGCCAGTAATCCAAAAGAGATGAGAAGTCCATTTAGCTTCCTGTTTATTGGCGGAGGAGTTATGAGCGCTTCCTGCCTATTTGGCGCAGGAGATATGAGCTCCAACAAAACACAATAGAATGGATAGTGTGTGCTGCTCCCTTAGGGGAAATGTAGTTGTCACACGGCGGCTCGTATACACAGTAAATGATAAAAGGTGCGATGTGTTGGCACCGTGTTAGCCTCCAAAATTGCCCTAAGCAGAGCCTCTGCCATACAGCTGACATCTTGGTGTTCATCATAAATAAATAACTAACGGTTTGATATGATTCGGCTGTCATCGCGGTTGAATCGAGTCATCTCAGATCCGTTTACTGATCCCATTGGCTGCCATTTTACCCATTCAATAGAGTGAACATCAACTGCCACTGGCTGAATTGATTTTTTTTATAAGCCAGTTAGTCACATTACCGAACGGTTAGAGCAACAGACTTTGTGATGAACCCACGGAGATAAAGTGACCTTGTGTTATTGACAGTGTAATAGCCTATTGATTTCACATGTCAGGTGAGGGGACAGAGGGTCAAAGGTCATGTCAGCTGAGGGGGCAGTGGGTCAAATGGGCACAACTGGCTGCAACTTATTCACGAGTTTCCTGGTGAGACCGTGGGCGCTTCCATGACACCCTCCCTCCCTGTTTCCATGACACCCTCCCTCCCTGTTTCCATGACACCCTCCCTCCCTGTTTCCATGACACCCTCCCTTCCCTGTTTCCAGCTGCCGGTTGCCTGTTTCCGCCCAGCACCGTTCATAGCGAAAGAGACTGAAAATAATCAGAATAATTGTTATGACTTTGTACCTACCTATGTCTTGTAATGGAGCCCCCCAGCACAATAATTTCACACGTGCATAATTGGACAACGGAGTGACAATATCTTGAATCTTGAAAGAGAGAGACCGCTAAAGCTGCGTTCAATGACCAAATAATAAGAGTTCCGGTTTGGACGTTTAGCCTTCAAAACAAAAGCGGCCGCTATGCAACCACATACTATTTTTAGCCATTTCGGCTAAAATAAGCCCATACAGCACGAGTGAATTGACATTCACCTCGTTTTTGTAAAATATCGCCACTATGCAACCACACAACGTTACTATTTTTAGCCATTTCGGATAAAATAAGCCAAACGTTCCCACTCTTTGACAGCGGCGCGCACGTCCTTGCTAGTGAAAAAAATGTAAACAGGAAGTCGACAACCGGCAACCGCTGAGAATCATGGGAAACGTAAGTCCAGGAATAAGGTGAATAGGAGGTTCTCCATGTTTGGTACAGTAGGCTACACTCATTTTTCTGCAGGTGACTTGAACTTCTACCAAAGACATTTTCTGCACCTTCTATCCCTGCAGGGGTCGGCCACAGACACCCTGCTGCCCCAAACAGTTACGCAGAGAGACATCCACGGGCACGTCACTCTCTCTACACAATCTCCGTTACAGTCCAATGACGTGTAGCCAAGTACACAGTCTCACTCCTGCCTCTCTCAGGGAAGATCCTCCATCGCTTGAACTGCCCACATGCCAGCCTGCATGCCGCTGAAGCTGCGAGGCAGCGCTCGGGCTGAATGCACACAGCAAGATTTCTTCCACCAATTAAGCATCCGAGTTTCTGTCCCTGAAAACTTTCCAGAGCCCCCAAAGGTGCTTTGAAAAACCTAGTGGGGGGAAAAATCTTAAAAATGGCAGGATTTGAACCTCGGTTTTGTACAAACTGTGTGGAAAGCGCTAATTGGGGCTACACCGGGTCAATGTTGCATCGTCCAAATTCAGCCCCGATTAAACGGTCTCAACCCGGTTTAGAAGATCAGGCGCGGAAGTTCAAATGAAGGGGTTTCTCCGACCACGGAGGTCTACGACGCAGGAGCTCTGTCTGGCAACGGTGCTGCACGGCACACTAGCTTCTTAATTGGTGTAAATAAATCTAGTAGTGTGCCTGCCACTTGATTTTCTTTTCCAGTCGTGACTACATTACTCTAATCATATTATCTCATTACATAATCAATGCTAATCAATTATCAGCAATTATGCAATCGACTCTGGGCTGTTAGAGCGGCTCAAGTGGACACTGCAATCTAGAGAAAGTGGCATTCATGTGATGAAGCTGACCAGCAGTTGCAGTCAATTAAAATGTACGGCAATGTGACAGGAAGCACCAGAGTTCAGTGTGGAGCTGCATTGGTAAAAGCTGAGCTGGCAGCTTCTTCTTTTAGATGATTGTTTTTACCACATTTCTGCACAGGGAACGAAACAACAGATCGATACAAGCCGATACAAATACACAACGTGGCCAGTAGGCTCCATCAGGCGCATCAGCTCCAGCCAACCAAGACCGTCCTGACTGAGCTTGTTAAGGCAGTGGGGCTGGGCGATATGGACCGATAATCATAATATCTCAGTATTTTTAGGCTGAATGGTGATACACAATATATATGTGTCTTTTCTATGAAGTGGGCTCAAATGTTCAGTTGGAAGTCAAAGCCAAATGTGCCAAAAGCACTTTCACTCTCATTATCCTTCAGCTCACTGCAGCTGCAGCACTTTACTGTATTTACTTAATTACTGCAGTTACTTAAAGGGAGGCTTTGTATCATTACCATCTCAGTAATGTAAGCAGATAGGGCTTACCTTCTCTATAGGCTTTCCACACAGAGAAATATACATTTTCTCTACCTGCAGAAACTCCACCCCCGCCAGCTGCTATGAACCAGCAGCTGCATACAGTAAAATGTCCTTTCCACCATCTCAGACGATGCATTTCTATGGTAAAAGGACTGCATTTCATTCTCAAAACTTACTTGTGAAAATATCATTTGGTATGATTTGGTCTATGACCGAAAGCCTGCATTAAATATGATTTTGCACAGATTTGAGTGAGTGAACGCTGCTTTCAACTGAAAACAAACTAAAAGTATTGTCCTCGACAACCTAAAAGTCAATTGTTGGTGGAATTCCCCTCAAAATGACTGGCAGCTATAAAGTTTCTGCTTAGTTAAAAAGCAGAATCACCCAAATTAATCCTCTATTGTGGAACGGGCTCTAATGAGGAGATGTTGCATATTCATATTCATTCATTCATATGCATGCAGAAGATGATCGTGATTGCTGGTGAACAACACAGACACACACATGCGGGCGCACACGCGCATGCACGCACGCACGCACGCACGCACGCGCACGCGCACACACACACACACACACACACACACACACACACACACACAGAGGAGTGTGTGTGTGTGTGTGCTTCTAGCAGATGAATAGTGATGATTTGTATGAATAAACATGAGTGAGAAAGAAAGCCTGGTTTGGTCTCTGTTGGGTTACTTGGGCTGGGTGGCGGAAGCTCCCATTCACACTGCACAACACATCGCGTAGACGTTTAACAAGCCAGTGTGTGTGTTTTAGGGGTGTGCCGTATCGTATAACATCGATATATTGTTAATGTTACACAATTCATATTCATATCGGCAAAAAATCATATTGTGATAATGGCATCATCATCATCATCATCATCGGCGGCGTCTCCAGTGTACCTGGTTCCCTGACAGCAGCATGGTCCCTGGGGCGGGGTTGGGGCGGTATGGAATCGTTGCTCCCTTAGGAGGAGACTACAGAGAGGGAAGGAGAGAAGAGGATGCGAGGTACAAATCAGAATCACTTTAAGTGTCAATGTATGTACAATAAATAGACATGACAACCTAACAAAGTGTGGAATCTACACTAGGTTTGACTGCAGCGCTGCCTCAGATTCATGTTGCAGGGCTCATTTGTGATAGAATGTGTTAGCACTTGTTGGACCTGTTATGTTGCTGTGTTGCAGATTTTACAACTGTGTTATTAAAAACAGAAGCTGGAGTTTATAGCCTACTCAAGGTCATGAGCCTCTGGGGCTTATAGCCTACTCAAGGTCATGAGCCTCTGGGGCTTATAGCCTACTCAAGGTCATTAGCCTCTGGGGCTTATAGCTTACTCGAGGTCATGAGCCTCTGGGGCTTATAGCCTACTCAAGGTCATTAGCCTCTGGGGCTTATAGCTTACTCAAGGTCATGAGCCTCTGGGGCTTATAGCTTACTCAAGGTCATTAGCCTCTGGGGCTTATAGCCTACTCAAGGTCATTAGCCTCTGGGGCTTATAGCCTACTCAAGGTCATTAGCCTCTGGGGCTTATAGCCTACTCAAGGTCATTAGCCTCTGGGGCTTATAGCTTACTCAAGGTCATTAGCCTCTGGGGCTTATAGCTTACTCAAGGTCATGAGCCTCTGGGGCTTATAGCTTACTCAAGGTCATTAGCCTCTGGGGCTTATAGTCTAATCAAGGTCATTAGCATCTTGGGCTTATAGCCTACTCAAGGTCATTAGCCTCTGGGGCTTATAGCCTACTCAAGGTCATTAGTCTCTGGGGCTTATTGCCTACTCAAGGTCATTAGCCTCTGGGGCTTATAGCCTACTCAAGGTCATTAGCCTCTGGGGATTATAGTCTAATCAAGGTCATTAGTCTCTTGGGTTTATAGCCTACTCAAGTTCATTAGCCTCTGGGGCTTATAGCCTACTCAAGGTCATTAGCCTCTGGGGCTTATAGCTTACTCAAGGTCATTAGCCTCTGGGGTTTATAGCCTACTCAAGTTCATTAGCCTCTGGGGCTTATAGCCTACTCAAGGTCATGAGCCTCTGGGGCTTATAGCCTACTCAAGGTCATTAGCCTCTGGGGTTTATAGCCTACTCTAGGTCATGAGCCTCTGGGGCTTATAGCCTACTCAAGGTCATTAGCCTCTGGGGCTCTGACTGCAGCTGCGTGTGGGAAATCTTTGCTGTGCAGGGCGGCGGAATCTTTCCCCAGACTAGGTCTGATGATCAGATACCAGTTCTCCGGTATTTTCACGCCCTAAAGTAATTAGTAACTAACCCATTTAAATTCTCAATTGGAAAAGGAATTAGATTACTAGTTACTGCAAAAA
Organism: Poromitra crassiceps; assembly: GCF_964638095.1. Taxonomy (NCBI): domain Eukaryota; kingdom Metazoa; phylum Chordata; class Actinopteri; order Beryciformes; family Melamphaidae; genus Poromitra; species Poromitra crassiceps. Next base: position 1,612 of record NW_028150706.1, on the reverse strand, counting down.
GTAGTTAAATTACAGTTACGAGTCATCTAGTTACTCCCAACACTGGGCATGAGGCACTGGCCTGGACAGGTCGCGGGGCAGAAGTAGATCAAAAGGATTGTTTGAAGATAAAAAGAAAGTAGGACTGGACAGACTTTGACAGAGTCAACTCTATCACATCAAAGCTGAGGTCAGTGTTTTTATTGCTTTTCCCCTTCTCACTCCTCTTTTTCCCCCGTCCCAGATGAAGGTGCTGGGAATACCAATGAGCGCCCGAAGCCTTTGATTTCTCTGTTTCCACTCGTGATGTCTGAGACGAGCGCGTCTTAACGACCGCTGCCTCCCATTAATTACAATACAATCATGAATTATAGATTTCAGACTTTCCATTTTGAAAATTATTGGAAAGGTTGACGATCTCATAAAAAACACTTTTATGTCATCTTAAAGTAATAGAGAGTGGAGAGGCAGATTTTCTATACAATGCTCGTGGGAGTTTCACTTGACAAAGAATCACCTTTATTGCTCTGTTTAATGTATAGTTATCCCCCCCCCCCCCTCCCCAACTCTGGGTAGAGTTGTAGATACATGTGCGGTCGACAGCCGCTTCTTTTCACCCCCTAGGAGGCGCTAGTGCCCAAAAACACAGCCAATTGTCTCTGAAGGAACGTCTGATCAAGCCGGAACAGGAATTGAACCCGGGTCCTAGACTACACTATGGACGCCCCTACGTCCATATTTTGATACGGTCTTTGACACACGCACACGCACACGCACACACACACACACACACGCACACACACACACACACACACACCCCTGGTAGACACGCACCTCTAGGATGACAGTGCAGATGAGTCTGACACACTGGATGATGGCATCCTGGCTCCCTGATATCGTCACCCCTCTCTCTGTGGAGTTGGGGAGAAGGTCGCCCGCCACCTGCACCTGGGCACCTGTCGTCTGCTCGCACACACACACACACACACACACACACGCACACGCACACGCACACGCACACGCACACACACACACACATATACACACACACACACACACACACACACACACACACACACACACACACACACACACACACAGTCTCATGCAGTTTCATATCACATCAGATACTTCACTCTGGCTTTAAAACTGAGGCCGCTACTTCCATTTGATTTAAATTGGGAGACCAATTGGGAGCACAGCAGGAGAAAGGGATAAAAACAGAGAGACTCCTCCTGTTGGGAAGGCACGGTAGTGCAGTTTGTGCCTGGGCACCTTTCAGTCTTCCAGTGTGAGATGCTGCTGGAGAGAAGACTCACCTCTCTGATCTCCAGTGTGAGATGCTGCTGGAGAGAAGACTCACCTCTCTGATCTCCAGTGTGAGATGCTGCTGGAGAGAAGACTCACCTCTCTGATCTCCAGTGTGAGATGCTGCTGGAGAGAAGACTCACCTCTCTGATCTCCAGTGTGAGATGCTGCTGGAGAGAACACTCACCTCTCTGATCTCCAGTGTGAGATGCTGCTGGAGAGAAGACTCACCTCTCTGATCTCCTTGATCTTGGAGCCGCCCTTCCCGATGAGGGAGCCACACTGGCTGGCCGGGATGACGAGCCGCAGCGTGACAGGAGGCTTG
>NW_028150707.1:10000-24973 GCF_964638095.1 Poromitra crassiceps | reverse complement strand
GAAACTGATTCAGTCTGTGTCTCTAGTGCCCTAACCTTGAAACTGATTCAGTCTGTGTCTCTAGTGCCCTAACCTTGAAACTGTTTCAGTGTGTGTTTCTAGTGCCCTAACCTTGAAACTGATTCAGTCTGTGTCTCTAGTGCCCTAACCTTGACACTGTTTCAGTGTGTGTTGCTAGTGCAGTAACCTTGAAACTGTTTCAGTGTGTGTTTCTAGTGCCCTAACCTTGAAACTGGTTCAGTGTGTGTTTCTAGTGCCCTAACCTTGAAACTGATTCAGTCTGTGTCTCTAGTGCCCTAACCTTGACACTGTTTCAGTGTGTGTTGCTAGTGCAGTAACCTTGAAACTGTTTCAGTGTGTGTTTCTAGTGCCCTAACCTTGAAACTGATTCAGTCTGTGTCTCTAGTGCCCTAACCTTGAAACTGGTTCAGTGTGTGTTTCTAGCGCACTAACCTTGAAACTGTTTCAGTGTGTGTTTCTAGTGCACTAACCTTGTGCAGACAGTTCCAGTGGAGACTGGAATTCCACAGAGTGGGGTCTCATCAGCCTCTTAAGCGTTTGAATCAGCTGCAGAGAGACAGAGACAGAGAGAGAGAGAGATGCCAGGGTCAACAAACGATGCATATGGCCAAGTGCAGAGACTGCAGTCTGTTTCGTTTTGTATCCACGTGGAGTTGCATCTGACTCTAAATGAAAAGGTGGAGTGCCATTGAGAGAGGAGAAGCTGTATATGGATGAAAGGCACTTACGGTAATGTTGTCTGTGCATATAATCACATCTGTCATTGGAGGGTCACAACCAGGCATGTGAACTGACGCTATGCCCCTTTTAAAGCTGCCATTAATCTTTACGAGCCAAGTAAAAGGTAATTGATAACGAGCGGCATCAGTCCGAGGTAAGCCAAGTTATATGAGGATAGAGAGGTATCAGTCCGAGGTAAGCTAAGTTATATGAGGATAGAGAGGTATCAGTCCGAGGTAAGCTAAGTTATATGAGGATAGAGAGGTATCAGTCCGAGGTAAGCTAAGTTATATGAGGACAGAGAGGTATCAGTCAGAGGTAAGCTAAGTTATATGAGGATAGAGAGGCATCAGTCAGAGGTAAGCTAAGTTATATGAGGATAGAGAGGTATCAGTCCGAGGTAAGCTAAGTTATATGAGGATAGAGAGGCATCAGTCTGAGGTATGCTAAGTTATATGAGGATAGGGAGGCATCAGTCTGAGGTATGCTAAGTTATATGAGGATAGAGAGGTATCAGTCCGAGGTAAGCTAAGTTATATGAGGATAGAGAGGCATCAGTCTGAGGTAAGCTAAGTTATATGAGGATAGAGAGGCATCAGTCTGAGGTATGCTAAGTTATATGAGGATAGAGAGGTATCAGTCAGAGGTAAGCTAAGTTATATGAGGATAGAGAGGCATCAGTCTGAGGTAAGCTAAGTTATATGAGGATAGAGAGGTATCAGTCTGAGGTAAGCTAAGTTATATGAGGACAGAGAGGTATCAGTCTGAGGTAAGCTAAGTTATATGAGGATAGAGAGGCATCAGTCTGAGGTAAGCTAAGTTATATGAGGATAGAGAGGCATCAGTCTGAGGTAAGCTAAGTTATATGAGGATAGAGAGGCATCAGTCCGAGGTAAGCTAAGTTATATGAGGATAGAGAGGTATCAGTCTGAGGTATGCTAAGTTGTATGAGGATAGAGAGGTATCAGTCTGAGGTAAGCTAAGTTATATGAGGATAGAGAGGCATCAGTCCGAGGTAAGCTAAGTTATATGAGGATAGAGAGGTATCAGTCTGAGGTAAGCTAAGTTATGAGGACAGAGAGGTATCAGTCTGAGGTAAGCTAAGTTGTATGAGGATAGAGAGGCATCAGTCTGAGGTATGCTAAGTTATATGAGGACAGAGAGGCATCAGTCTGAGGTAAGCTAAGTTGTATGAGGATAGAGAGGTATCAGTCCGAGGTAAGCTAAGTTATATGAGGATAGAGAGGCATCAGTCTGAGGTAAGCTAAGTTATATGAGGATAGAGGCATCAGTCTGAGGTAAGCTAAGTTATATGAGGATAGAGAGGCATCAGTCTGAGGTATGCTAAGTTATATGAGGACAGAGAGGTATCAGTCTGAGGTATGCTAAGTTATATGAGGACAGAGAGGTATCAGTCAGAGGTAAGCTAAGTTATATGAAGATAGAGAGGCATCAGTCAGAGGTAAGCTAAGTTATATGAGGATAGAGAGGCATCAGTCTGAGGTAAGCTAAGTTATATGAAGATAGAGAGGCATCAGTCTGAGGTAAGCTAAGTTATATGAGGATAGAGAGGCATCAGTCTGAGGTAAGCTAAGTTATATGAGGATAAAGAGGCATCAGTCTGAGGTAAGCTAAGTTATATGAGGATAGAGAGGCATCAGTCTGAGGTATGCTAAGTTATATGAGGACAGAGAGGTATCAGTCTGAGGTATGCTAAGTTATATGAGGACAGAGAGGTATCAGTCAGAGGTAAGCTAAGTTATATGAGGATAGAGAGGCATCAGTCTGAGGTAAGCTAAGTTATATGAGGATAGAGAGGTATCAGTCTGAGGTAAGCTAAGTTATATGAGGATAGAGAGGCATCAGTCTGAGGTAAGCTAAGTTATATGAGGACAGAGAGGTATCAGTCTGAGGTAAGCTAAGTTATATGAGGACAGAGAGGTATCAGTCTGAGGTATGCTAAGTTATATGAGGACAGAGAGGTATCAGTCAGAGGTAAGCTAAGTTATATGAGGATAGAGAGGCATCAGTCTGAGGTAAGCTAAGTTATATGAGGATAGAGAGGCATCAGTCTGAGGTATGCTAAGTTATATGAGGATAGAGAGGCATCAGTCTGAGGTAAGCTAAGTTATATGAGGATAGAGAGGTATCAGTCTGAGGTAAGCTAAGTTATATGAGGATAGAGAGGCATCAGTCTGAGGTAAGCTAAGTTATATGAGGACAGGGCCTTTTAAGGGATCATTCAGTGCTTTTACTGAAATTACATTGGTGGCACTGACCTTAGTGGACCTCAGTGTGTGTGTGTGTGTGTGTGTGTGTGTGTGTTTCCACGGGTGCATTGACCTTAGTGGACCTCAGTGTGTGTGTGTGTGTGTGTGTGTGTGTGTGTGTGTGTGTGTGTGTGTGTGTGTGTGCGTGCGTGTGCATGCGTGCGTGTGTGCACGTGGCGTGCCGCGTGCACACGCTGCCAGATGGGGGCGGTATTGTTTTCACAAGACACTGTCACGTAAAAGAAACGACTTGACAGGTGATTCGATGAACCATTTGTCTGTCTATCACCGTCTGGGATATAATATAATGATTTAACGCTACTATTTCACATTAACGACTGGTGAATTTGAACATCATCTGTCAGTGCAATGGTAGATGTTCACGCTTGACTGCAGAATATTGTTACTTGCTTGCTTTTGTGAGAATAAACGGAGCAAAGATGGCCTTGTGGTGGTGTTGTTGTTGTTAGATAATCTGCTACTTCTGGGGGAAATACTGTTAACGTTAAATATGAATGATGTATCGCAGACGATCGCTCATTCTCCATCGTCTGGTCAGAGGCACGGTTGGATAAAATGATAAGATGTTGATATAAATTCATATAAAGATGTTGTCGGATGAACGCGAAAGGGAGCTGACTGGAGCCCAGGGGAGCTTTTCCACCAAGCGGCAAGCTCCCAAAAACGGCAGTTCCTCGAATGGCAACTTGAGGCTGGTTGTAAAAGCGAGTCATTCCCCATAGACCCCATGGTAAAATGCCCAACCTTACAGCACGAATAAACATGTTGACAGCCTGGTAAAAAAAAACAACAACACCCAGTTTCTGAAATAAGCGGTGCAGACAGACACCACTTAACCAATTTTAACTAAAGAAGAAGACAATTGCTTGAGTGACATCACTGATGACGTCACAACTGCCTGATGACTTCACAGTCGAGAAATTGCGTGACATCATTTCCAGTTGAGTGACATCACTTCTCACACACCCTCTTCCTTGTTGCCTTGATCCAGACCCTCGGGTGACATCAGAGTTGAGAAATTGCAAATGCATTCAACACGCACGCACGCACGCACACACACACACACACACACACACACACACACACACACACACACACAAACTGCCCGACTGACATCACTTCCGTCACAAATTGTGACTAAGACAAGATCACAGTTGCTCAGGTGACATCACAGTTGCGCAATTGCAAATGCATTCAACATTGCTCGAGTAACTCTTAACTAAAGAAGAAGACAATTGCTTGAGTGACATCACTGATGACATCACGACTGCCTGATGACACCACAGTCGAGCAATTGCGTGACATCACTTCCAGTTGGGTGACATCGGCCACGAGATCTCACGAGACCACATCTTGTGGTCCTAAAGTGCACAGGAGCGAGATGGATTCGCCCAGGTGACTTTTCACAACTGCCTAACCCTAACCGCCAGGTGAACTTCCAGGTGACTACATCTCGTGCTCATACACACAGTCACTCATAGAAGCGGTTGCACCACTTCAAAATGTACAAGGGGTGAATTTCTATATAACTCACCCCTTTATACAGTCTATGGCCGCAAAATAGAAGTCAGATTGTATAGAAGTCAATGGGAAAACGACTTTTCACTTGATTTATGGCCTCAATAAACACTTTGCTAATGGGTTTATGGTCTCAATCGCTAGTTTCAAGTCTTCTTCAATACAGCATGATGTTCATTTAGTAAATGATGGTCCCATTTCGAGTAAAATATACGATAAAGCAGACTGTTTTGGGGTGTGACTGACAGTGATCTCGCCGCTTGCCGGTCATATACCAACAGCGGCCGGCGCTGCGGTGCTGTCTGGCAAAAAAGGGTAGGATACGTCCATATTTTTATACAGTCTATGTTTTTCGCTTCGAGAAAACGAAGACTTCTTGCATGTCAGGAGTGAGGCTGGAAGGAGCAGAGCATCTTCTGAAGCTAGCTCAGTCTCTCTATTAATAGCAGGGTAACAAGCATTCTGGCAACCCAACTGAGCTGGCAGGAGTGCACACAGGTAGCAAGCAGCAAGGGGGAAATTGTTAAATGCTGTGTGAATAAGCTAGCGCCTTCTGTGTTCATCCCCCTCCTCCTGTGACTTGTACCGAATCAGCGTGGAGAAGCTGTGGGATGTCACAGTGACTCCAACACCTATGCTATGGCACTGTATTAGGACAGTGTGTGCTGTGGTTGAGCAATGTGAACAGGCACCCGCGGGCCGATATCGTCGGGAATTCCTCAAGGCTGGATGGTACAGAACCAAAGATCAAGCAAACAACGTCTGTATTTTAAGGGTGCTACTTATGTGTCATTTTCAAAATATCCCATAATATTTTCCAGTGATTTATTTTGTGCCTTAAGGTCCATTCAAAGCTGTGTGTGGTGTCACAAACCAAAAACACTCTCAATCCATTTGGACAACGTTCATTTTTCCAGCATCTCTCTGAGCTTTTACCAAGAAAAGGCTGTTTCTGTCACTGCGTCTTTAAGGCTAATTAATATTAACGACCCCTCTGTTCCGATTGGCTGACCATTTCCAGAGTGAAACGTGAGACACCGCAGCCCGGCAGCTACAGGTAGGGAAAACTCTCTGGTAAATAAACAATGACAACCAATGACAACCTGCTTTATTGTGACGCCACAAAGTGACAGCAGTCTAAACAGCTCATTTAGAGGCTCGCTTTTGTATTGTGTGGATTTAGGTTGCGACCGTGCGCTTTGATACTTTCACCATGTTTAGATAGCACATCCTTTTTACATCATATTGGACCTTTAAACATCAATATATCCTTGTCACATTGATTTGGAGCATGGTGGAGATGATTGGTAGCCTCTATCTCACACGGGATAGAGGCCATATGGCAGACTGGGCACTTTCCCGGTACGCCGACATGCCTTTTAGGCTGACACAAATTATTATTATTTATTTTTTCGGACATAAAACAGGTAGTAGGCCCATTGTTTTGTCTTTCTTACTTTTTCTTCTTCTTCTTAATTGACAGACACTGACTGGGCTGGCCCAATCACATCTTTAAACCCCTCCCCCTTTGGGCTCAGTGCCTTCATTAAACAATGCATCTGCAGTGCAGACTGCAAAAAAAGAGTGCCAAAATGGAGCAAATGCAAGGGAGGTGCGGAGAAACTGTGTGCTGAAAGTCAAGACAGGCCCTTCAGGCAGATGATGCTGCCAAATGTGCAAAACGTACTGCTATGTTAGCTGCAGGACCTGCACAGTGAGGAGGGTGAGGATGAGGAGAGGGAGAGAGATGAAGGTGAGAGTGGAGGGAGTAACTTGCATCCTTTTCTCTATCTCTGGCATACGGTACCCAGCCAACGCCACCATACAATCAATACATCCTTTTCTCTATCTCTGGCATACGGTACCCAGCCAACGCCACCATACAATCAATACATCCTTTTCTCTATCTCTGGCATACGGTACCCAGCCAACGCCACCATACAATCAATACATCCTTTTCTCTATCTCTGGCATACGGTACCCAGCCAACGCCACCATACAATCAATACATCCTTTTCTCTATCTCTGGCATACGGTACCCAGCCAACGCCACCATACAATCAATACATCCTTTTCTCTATCTCTGGCATACGGTACCCAGCCAACGCCACCATACAATCAATACATTCCCAAGCTATAAGACCAGGTCAGCGGTACAGAGACATGCAGTAGGCATTCGATGACTTTTACCCTGCACCAGAGCCATAGAGATAAAAGTTGTGTCATCATCTCCATTCACTCCAATAGTTCCCAGAAGTAAGGTTCTGGATGAAGCAGCGCTGTAGAGTTGCAGCAGGAATTGGGCCGTTTTGATGTACTTTCAAAGGCTAAGACGTTTAAAGAATCAAATTGTATATTATCAGCTTTATTTTATGCATTTAAACATACTTCCTGGAACTATTCCCCCACACACACTACTGTATAGCTGCGTGAGTCACGTGACGGTCAAGTATTTTGGACCTCTGTTGGCACCACTCTCTCTTTAAATCACTCTGCCATGCTAAAGCACCTATCTCTGATGTCCAGAGATTGTTTCTTATTTAGAGCTCGTTCTCTAAGTGGGAGGGAGATGACTTTAGGCTTTTCACCATCACAGTGCAGAGTGATGGGAGATGACTTTAGGCTTTTCACCATCACAGTGCAGAGTGATGGGAGATGACTTTAGGCTTTTCACCATCACAGTGCAGAGTGATGAGAGATGACTTTAGGCTTTTCACCATCACAGTGCAGAGTGATGGGAGATGACTTTAGGCTTTTCACCATCACAGTGCAGAGTGATGGGAGATGACTTTAGGGTTTTCACCATCACAGTGCAGAGTGATGAGAGATGACTTTAGGCTTTTCACCATCACAGTGCAGAGTGATGGGAGATGACTTTAGGCTTTTCACCATCACAGTGCAGAGTGATGGGAGATGACTTTAGGGTTTTCACCATCACAGTGCAGAGTGATGAGAGATGACTTTAGGCTTTTCACCATCACAGTGCAGAGTGATGAGAGATGACTTTAGGGTTTTCACCATCACAGTGCAGAGTGATGGGAGATGACTTTAGGCTTTTCACCATCACAGTGCAGAGTGATGGGAGATGACTTTAGGCTTTTCACCATCACAGTGCAGAGTGATGACTGGGCGTTGGAGTGAGTGAGCATATGAAGCAGAAGGCATTGGCAGCACAGTGGATTGAGATGCGGCCGCATGAGAACGAATGAATATTTCAGTGTGTGGGCATGTGCATGTCTCTGCATGAGTGCTGTAGCTTCTACTGTGTGTGCGTGTGTGTGTGTGTGTGTGTGTGTGTGTGTGTGTGTGTGTGTGTCTGTGTGTGTGCGTGTGCGTGTGTGTGTCTGTGTGTGTGTGTGTGTGTGTGTGCGTGTGTGTGGAATCGCAGCGAGGGGTGAGTGGGTGCACGTGTCCTCACATAGCTATCTTAGTGAGGACCAATTTGAGTTATAGCTACATCTACCGATTATTTTCATTATCGATTAATCTGATCGATTATTTTCTCGACTAATCGATTAACGGAAGCGTGTCCTGCATCGCACAATATTTTTACAAAACTTCTGTTAAAATTGTGCTTCAAACACTGCTACAATGATCATGTCATGTTTCCGTGTAGTTTAACGGCGAAAACGTTAAGTCGAACTTCTTTCTAGCAACATACCGTTGAAATAATTTATTTTAGTTGTGTCTTTGATTTACCAGAGTGGGGGAACGGACGCTACCGCTGGCGTCTCAACTGGAAGCTGCTCTTGTCCTGTTACGCACAGCTAAAGGTCCTTGCACACAGAGTCCGAATTGTTCGCTGCGTTTTTTTAATCCGTCATCCGGGAAAAAAACGTCACGCACAGATACCTTGCCCACTGAGTCCGATGCGTTAATTATACAATATTCGTTGCGAAGATTCGCAACGAAAAGAAAACTACCGCGATCCTATTGATCCACAACTGGCAGTGTGTCTGATGGGCTCTCTGTCTCTCTCCTCCCCCACCCCCCCCTTCCCCATACACACACACACACACACACACACACACACACACACACCGCGTCCCGCATTCCAAGCTGGTCTGCAATCACCCGGCACATTCTGTCTTTTAATTCCGAATCTCTGTATTCCTGCTTTGTCATAAAATGCTTTGTGCTGGGAGACGAACTGAATTAACTTCTCAGACGCCATTTTTCATTGTGAATAGCAACACTACGGCAGCTCTGAGTGGTCAAACACCTGTCAAAACGATTTCATGGATGCGGAAAAACGCAGAAAATCGAACCTCGTCCGAAAACTTAAATGACGGACGTAATTGTCGGACTCGGTGTGTCAATGATGATTGACACAAATTAGGTCGTATTTTTATTTTTTTCGTGCGTCAATTTCGGACGAAAAAACGGACTCTATGTGCAAGGACCTTTACTCTGCGGCTCTGCTGGTTAGCAAGCCAGTGGTTAGCAAGCCAGTAATAGTCAACAAAGAGTGGCTTGTAGTGGTCGCTGAGTCCCATTTTGCTGCATTATTGCCACCTGCTGGCCTTGTTGTGTTTTAGACAAAGCTAGCGTTAGCTAGCTAGCAAGCTAGCAACTTTAAAGATCAGTAACTCTCGTCGCCCAAGCACGTCTTATGGCTTTCTGTCATCAAAGTCACTTTCCTAAAGTAATTTGACATGTTACCATGCACATATTCATATGAAATTCCACATATTGACACATATAGATGTATAAATTAGTTCCACTTTCACAAAGCGGCGATCCAGCATCTGAAATGCACGCTTAAGTACCGGAAACCACGTCGAGAGACCTCTGACCCAAACGTGACGAAACAGGCGAAGAGGTGTGCGATGCAGGACACCGTGACGCTAGTCGTTTGGTCTATAAAATGTCACAAAATGGTGAAAAATGTCATTACTTTTTACCCAAAGCCCAAGATGACGTCCTCAAATGTCTTCTTTTGTGCTGACCAACAGTCCACAACAGTTTTCTGTCATAGAAGACTAAAGAAATCCGAAAATATTCCCATTTAAGAAGCTGAAATGAGAGAATTTTTGTATTTGTCTTTCTTAAAATTTGGTCTAAATGATTAATTGATTATAAAAATAGTTGGCAATTAATTTTCTGTCGATTGACTAATCGATTAATCGACTAATCGTTGCAGCTCTACTGGGAGGTCAGGACATTTTAGGAAAGTGAGGACATTTTGGCTGGTCCTCACTTTCTCACACACCTTCACTGTTTGAAGGTTAAGACTTGGATTTAAGGGTTAGGTTAGAATTGGGTTTAGGTTAGGGTAAGGGTTAGGGTAAGGGTTAGGTATTTAGCTGTGATGGTTAAGGTTAGGATGGGGGTATTAGGGAATGCATTATGTCTGGCTTGTGTCTGTGTGTGTGAGATAGTAGCTCAAGTGAGTAGGCGTTATTTGCCTGTCACTCTGAATTGCTCTGTGTGCATGTGTGTGTGTGTGCGTGTGTGCGTGTGTGTGTGTGTGCACACGCCTGTGTGTGTGTGTGTGTGTGTGTCAGTGTGTCTGTGTGTCAGTGTGTGCATGTGTGTGTGTGTGTGTGTGTGTGTGCATGCCTGCGTGCATGTGTGTGTGTGTGTGTGCATGTGTGTGTGCGTGCGTGCGTGCGTGTGCATGTGTGTGTGTGTGTGTGTGTGTGCGTGTGCGTGCGTGTGTGTGTGCGTGCACGCACCTGTGTCTGTGTGTCAGTGTGTGCATGTGTGTTTGTGTGCGTGCGTGCGTGTGTGTGTGTGTGTGTGTGTGTGTGTGTGTGTGTGTGTGTGTCAGTGTGTGCATGCGTGTGTGTGTGTGTGTGTGTGCGTGCATGCGTGCGTGCGTGCGTGTGCGTGCGTGCGTGCGTGTGTGTGTGTGTGTGTCAGTGTGTGCGTCAGTGTCTGCGTGTGTCCTCTTCAAAGTTCATTGTCCTCCCCCCTGCCTGTGCTGACAGCAGGCTCAGAGCTGAGGCCAGGAAGCAGAAGGTGCTGGCTATAGGCCATCATGCATACTGTTAGTTGCCCTCTAACATCCGTTAAAAAAAACCACCACGCACAATCCTTATTTCACACACGCAGAACTGACTCCCACTTTCATTATTCTACGTCTTATAATGCACAAATCACTCTTGCGTTCACCCCATTAGATAGCACGGGGCTCAGCGAAATCAGGAGAATACAGGCATGTCTAGATGATTTATCAGCACCGCGGTACACTGTACACAACCAGCCGTAGGAAAACAGGAGAACAGCACTGGTGGACCTGCGATAGTGAAGATCTCCGCTAAAAACAGGGTGTAAATGACATCTTTTCAAGTCAACTTGGCATCTCAGGGCTTGTGGAGACTTGTATTACGCCAGGTGAGCAGTATCGAGGCATTGTGTGTGTGTGTGTGTGTGTGTGTGTGCATGTGCGTGTGCGTGTGTGTGCGCGTGCGCGTGTGTGTGTGTGCGCGTGTGTGCGTGTGTGTGTTTACGTTTGAAAGTTGGACCCCATCCACTGCAATAGTTTAGGAGAATTCTGCAACGGTGTTTTGCTGTGAAACTCCACAAATGTTTTGCAGACTATAGAAAACTTCACCCGTCCTTCCATCGGCATGCATGGGGATGAGTATAGATAATGACTGAACTTTCATTTTTGGATGAACTTATCCTTTAATGACTTGCCTGGGGAAAGAAAGGTGTTAATGAAGAAATGGAAATGTACCTTTTCTCCGTTCGCGCTGCCCAGCACATAACAGCCCATAATGTGGATGAGGTTGGGCTCCGGATTCAGCTTACTCATCAGGCGACTGAGCCTCCGCCAGAACCTGGCCGTGAAGGAGGGTGGAGAGATGAGAAAGAAAGAAAAACATCAGAAGAGGAAATCAGAAAAAATCTCCTACTACTAGCAAGTTGACGTTTGTTTATCGTATTTATAGAAACATCCGATATCACGGGAAGGCAGTATAATACCGCGTTCATGACAACTTGGACTGCCGGAAAAAATGGGGTTCCGACCTATAAAAAGTGAATTGAACGGTCGTCCAGGTCGGAATTACAGATCCGAAATTCGGGTATCATCCAGAGCTCCGCTTTGTCCGAGTTGACGTCACAGCCACATCAAAATGGCGACTTGTATCGTTAATGGTAATCACAGAATTGAAACGTTTGTTAACGTTTTAACACAAAATCTGTTAACGTTAATATGTGTTTGTGTCATCTATGTTTCGCTCCGATTAGAGCAATATGTGAAATTCAGCATTCAGCGTGTTCGGTTAGCATTGTTGGCTAGTAGGTAGCTACAATGCTAACTGAACACCCCGAACGGGAAGTGCAGCGTGAACACAAATATGTCCGGGGCGGAGGTTCCGTGTTGAAACTTAGGGCGGTCCGAGTTGTCTTGAAAACGGTAAAAGTGCCACACCTTGCCATACACATGCACCCATGGGCGGTGATGCCTCCAACTGTGACAACATGTCTACAGGTTTGGGTTACACTTGTAAATGGAAGTGAATAAAATGAGTCTCACTGGATCATCTCCTCGTCCTTGTCCACCTTGGCAAATGTGGCGACTTTGTTCTTCAGTAGGTAGAGATGGCCCGGACCTCCCTGGGAGAAGAGTTTCAATATCAATATCGGTATCAATCTACTAACTGATACATACGTGTAGTATTAAACACAAGGTACTTGTACATCTTGGCACATGGATAGCTAAACTAAAACTAGCAAATCCTGTCACAAAACAAACTGAAACTACAATACCATTGTAACAGGCCGGATATGGGAGGAGTCATTTAGCTGAATGACGTGAGCTACCTGAAAGTGAAAGGGGAATTATTCCAAAATGGAAACCGTTGGCGCTGATTAGCGGTGAGGTTTTTTCTCCTCTTTTAAGGACAGTCGTAGAGGCGACACGGGAGAGAGATCGGACCGAGGGTGAGGAAGAAACGCAGACGAAACCCGATGGTTTGACGGAGTGTTTTAAGAGGCGGTCGGAGATACTGAATAATGGAGTGGAACAGCCGGTGTTGACGGCGCACGCTAGCCAGCTCCAACCACACGCGCCCGGAAACGACAAAGCAGCACGGTCGGATGACCAGAGGAACTGCCCTACACGGCCATCTTTGAGGGGGAGCACCGTTGGATTGTAGAGGGGTTCTTCCTGCCATTTGCCAAGGCCCGACCAATCGACTTGAATTGCACTTAGTACTCTTTAAACGTGCTGTCAGCGATTTGCCCAGTTTGACTGGATTCTTAGGTTTCCTTTTCCAAACATCACTGAGCGAGCAGTCCGCCTCCCATTTGTGGACGCACACAGAGGACCGCCTCTTTGTGGAGTTCTGCCTTCTGATTGGATAAAGTGGGTGGCTGACCCAGAATCTTTGTCTACTGTTTACAGAGCAGGAGAGGCACTGTGGCACTAATACCATAGACCAGATACTCTATAATAGTGATTCCCAACGGAATATAGAGCTGTTTTACACCTATTTAAACACAAAAACATCACTTGGTTACTTTTTTTTTTTATCTCGGTCCAAGCCAAAACAGGCACCACCATACGTTTAGCCAGGCACCTGAGCATCCCTCTACAAAACGATACAGACATGTTATATGGAGTGCCGTGTGGCGTCTGTGATTTAAACTAATGTTAAATCCTAAATACCCAAGGAGGTTCTTAGACACGTGTGAATTTGCAGTGGAACACTGGAGTTGCTGCACCCCTTTTTGCTATTTGTGATGGACTGATGTGGACCTAGTTGTAGGCTAGATATAACTACTCAAACTTCTACCAGAGAGCCTGGTTTCTGCGTGGTGAAGTGACTGTCTCCATTGTTGTCCTGTAGCTCCTCTGGAGGTATTTGAGGCGACAGGAGTGAACAGACGCTTCTACGGAGGAGACTCGAGACTGCTGTCATCACGACAACTAATGGACTCTGGGCTGGGGGTTTTCAAACTTTTTCACTTTAATAAACCAGAAACTGTGAGCACCTTACTCCTGTGTGTGTGTGTGTGTGTGTGTGTGTGTGTGTGTGTGTGTGTGTGTGTGTGTGTGTGTGTGTGTGTGTGTGTGTGTGTGTGTGTGTGTGTGTGTGTGTGTGTGTGTGTGTGTGTGTGTGTGTGTGTCTGGTTGGCTCCCCATAGTATATAGTACATTGGTTCACAAACTGTGTCTCCACCTGGTGGTCCACCAGATAATTGCTTTTTTTTATTTATATACAGACAGCAGTTTTTACATACACATTAACCCTGAGGATTGGTCCGATTTTCGGCAATATCGCAATATTTGGGAAATAATACAATTTTGAATATTTACTTTCAGAGGCTGCAGCAGGCTCAGTTTTAAAGCCAGAGTGAAGTGTCTGGTATCATATGAAATTAGAAGACCTAAGGAATCGATTTGTACCAACCATGTCATGCTAGTTTGTCAGGAAGGTAGCTAAATAACACTCCAATTTTAGGCTAACTTTTAGGGAGGGGGGCATTTTTTTTTTCAATGTGGTCCTCTTTTTCACAGCCTATAATGTTGACAGGCGTGTGTGGAAGTGGTCCCTGGGACATTTGGTTTGGTACGTAGTGGTACTTGGATGGAAAATTTTGGGAACCCCTGGTGTAGTAGCAGAACTGTGGCTTTATACTGTTTGGCCACTGGTCACACAATGAAATAAACTCTGGCCTTTTGGTGATCCTGTGATCTTATGTTTGACCAGTATTGTTTTTTGGAGGCCGCAACTAACCTTTTTGGATCAATACTGAGAACTGATATTCAATACGTATCTTTAAACTTGACCATTTTCATGCCAAATATCGGAGGTGGATGACAACGACGGGCCAATTTGTGATTTTTAATAACAAATATCAGTCTTACGCTGGAATCTAAAAATTAATTGTTCGACAGCACCAATAATAACGATCAAATATGACTCACTGTGAAGCAAAATGTGACACAATAATATCACAATATTTCTCAGTCAGCGCTGATTTCTCCGTCTCTTCTCACTCACCTGGCAGAAAACGAGCATATTCCAGATTTTACAGCCCTTTCTGTAGGTGGCCAGCTTCTTCTCGATCTCCCCTGGGAGAGAGACATGGAGAGAGAGAGAGAGAGAGAGAGAGAGAGAGAGAGAGAGAGAGAGAGAGAGAGAGAGAGAGAGAGAGAGAGAGGTGTCATTTTCCCCACTCAGCCATAATGGTGAGAAAGATAAATTGGCAGTCCCTAAAGGAGTGAGGTGATAAAAGCAATGAATCATCTGTTGGACAAGCTGAAACTCATTTGCGAGCTGATCCACTCCACTGTTCCACTGTGAGAGACATGTGAGCTGAGCATCACACTCACCCAGGATGTCATCAAACGTGGCGTGTTCATGGTCCTTTAAACCAAAGAGAAGGAGAGAATTATTATCTCATTAGAACCTGCAGCAGCAGCAGCCATCCAAAGGACAACAACTAGCTGAATTACAAAACA
>NW_028150707.1:0-5000 GCF_964638095.1 Poromitra crassiceps | reverse complement strand
AGAGAGGAGGTGAAGTCAGACAGGAGAGAGAGAGGAGGTGAAGTCAGACAGGAGGGAGAGAGGAGGTGAAGTCAGGGAGGAGGGAGGAGGAGGTGAAGGCTGTAGAATTAATTGAAATGTAATCGAAATTGAAATATGGCCTACTGCAATCTTCAAATGTCAAAATACCATTTTACTGTAATTGTTGTGTGTGTGTGTGTGTGTGTGTGTGTGTGTGTGTGTGTGTGTGTGTGTGTGTGTGTGTGTGTGTGTGTGTGTGTGTGTGCGTGCGTGCGCGCACGTGGACTCACTGTCTCTGGAGTCGTGCAGCGAGTCGGGCTTGACGGGGGTGGGGTCACTCCAGGAGCGGTTGAAGCTCTTGGCACGGCGCTCGGCAAAGGCTGGGGGGAGTCGGGGGGGGGGGGAAGGGAGAGTGTCACTCACACACACACATACAGTGGTTAGCTAGCTGGTGGTGTGTGTACTACACACACCACCAGCTAGCTAACCGCTAATCAACCCACACTCTTAAAGCAATGCCAGACATTTTGGTCCCGTTCGTCAACTAGTGACCCGCATGCGCAGAAGAACAACAATAACGTCACACGCAGCACACTGCTGTTCTACGTAAACCCGGAAGGAGACAGCAGTAAACGGCTTTCTGTGGAGCGATAGCTGCTACTTCTGTACAGAGGAGCTTGTGGAAGCCAGGAGTGGTGGGACCGTGACGTGCATGCCTAACTGAGACAGAGTTCATCAAACATTTCAGGATGTCAAGGGCTACTTTCAACTACATCAGTCAGCGCCTCTCCGCAAGACTCTCACGGCAAGACACTCATAACAGGCGACTCACACTCACTACTTTCCAAACATGGCCGCCGACCTCTTTTCCTTCCAAAAAGACCGATTATGTGCATTTTGGATTCATATTTCATCGTGTGGCGAGTACCCCGAAGCACAACATGTATTTTGGTGCCGTGAGATGTGTGTTTTGGTGGATTTTTAACAGCTGTACCATTACCCTCCTTTCTATGGCGATAATTACTAACTTCATGACTGTAGCTCACGTTAACGGACAGTGCCGGTAAGGCATGGTGTATCTTGGTTATGTGGGTTGGGTTGTGGCAAATGAGCTCAACTCCAGAAAAAGTGGAGTATAGCTTTAAAGGATGGCTTTACCGATTATCAACCCACTTTGTATCATATATAATCTCGGTAATATAAGCACTTGGGCAGTGTTTACCTTCTCTCTCTGTTCAAGTCAGAGAAAAATCCTCCCTGCCTGCAGAAACTCCGCCCTCGCCTGCTGCAAGTCATTAAGGCTCGTTAAGGCTCTCCATGGATGTGCGCATTAGCGATGCACGGTCGCAGTTATAATCGCACTGACCGCGGATTTCCCGCCCAAAACATTCTGATTTATAGCGGATGGGTTGCGGGCGGGTGAAATGATGTATCATTATTGAGGAAAAGTAATATGAATTACATTCTCTAGTCTATGAATGTATTTTAAACTTCATTTTTACTCAGGCACCTTATTTAGCCAACTATGTTGGGATCAAGCAGGACCCCAAAGGACCAATCGTGCATTCCTTTATAACTGGGGACTGGTAATCTTACGACTTCAAAGGTCATGAGCTGGGCGGTGACGTCATCAGAGCTGGTATTTCCCATTCCAAACTCGTAGGAGCCTCAGCAGCCCCAACCTCAAAAATCTAAGATGGCTGCGCCGCGCAACAACAGTAGTAGTAATCGTAGTAATATTGTTTAGCACTTCTGTTTTGTTTGTGTCTCATTAAATCAGCTGTACACACAGCACTGCCTAACTTCTATCTGTGTGGACATGAGGCTGCAGTGTTTGTATGCGCAAAATGCCGCGAAATGCCATGTTGTCAATTGTTATTGCTAACAATGGCTAGCCTGGCTAGCGACTGGATCTGACCAATTAACAGTGAACTTCCCAGCTCAAGTTTTCTGCAAATGGAACGCTAACAAAACGGATGTGATGTCATTTAGCCTCCACATCCCAGTTATTTTGCGATAAAGGAACGCACGACAAGGCAGCAAGCCAAGCGCAAACGTCAATGGGATGCCTCACATTCTTGGTGATTCTTGGTCCATACAGTATAATACAAGTTAAATGATGTCACCAGAATGTGAAACAGGAGTCTCCGCTAAGGCAGAGAAGACACGTTCGTATTTTCCCCTTTTACGATGAGGCCAATCCAGTCTTGATCTAAAGCTAAAGCTATCCAGTAGTAGCATTAGCCTAGTAGGCTACATGAGGGACATGTAATCTGACTCCATATAGCATTGTGAAATGTCGGGTGCACAGCGGGCGCGGAGGAAATGGGAGATCTCTGTGAGGAAAACAGAGAGAGAAAGTAAACAGTAAACACTGCCCATGTGCTTAAATATTACAGAGATTATTAATGATACAAAGTGGGTTGATAATTGGTAAAGCCATCCTTTAAATGTGGTTAAGTCTAAGGCTTAGGCTACATGTGTGATGAACAGATGGATAAAACAAATGAAGAGAGGCTGTACTCTGCAGAGTGTGGTGGTGCTCACTTGGTCAATGAAAAGAATAATACCAGCTGGAGGAGGAAGCGACAAAGAGACACTCTTTGGATACCAACATAAGGAGGGTGTTTTGTGTTGTCTTTTTCCTAATCTCGCTTCTCTCTATTTTTCTGATCTCCCCCCCTTTTTGTGACCTGAGTTTGATGAGGGTGGGTGGGTCAGGGGCTGGGTTTATGCAAGATTTAATTGTGTCCTGTTTGTTTCATATGTGTATTGTATTGCTGCCTGAAATACTCTGAAAGTAATTAATATTTCATATATTTTTGTACCAATAAATACAATTGGAAAAAAAAAGGTTCAAAGCACTAGGCTGAGACGACGACCCTTCTCCACGCTTCTGCAACACTGAGGGATGGTGTTTGAATGTATCTTCAGGGTATGACCTCTGACCTGTTCCTCCTCAATAAATGACTTCTCATTATTGCAGTGCAATGCAAGGCTTAAAGGAGCACTACACTGTAGTGCCACTAACAGGTCAAACAGAGAAACACAACATGAACAGAGCACATGTCAATTATGATGATGAAATTCAACATGCATGACTACATGAATGCAAACGTACAAGACACATGCATGGACACACGCGTGTGTGCGCGCACGCACACACACACACACACACACACACACACACACACACACACACACACACACACGTTGAGAAACTCACTCTGGGCCTTCATCCTGCGGCTTCCCACCATCCTAAGGTGTTTCCGGAAGTTTCTACAGTTGGAGAAAGAGAGAGAGACATAGGTTAAGAGTGGTGGAGACAGAAGAGAGAGACAGAGGTAAAGAGTGGTGGGAGACAGAAGAGAGAGAGAGGCAGAGGTAAAGAGTGGTGGGAGACAGAAGAGAGAGAGGGGCAGAGGTAAAGAGTGGTGGAGACAGAAGAGAGATAGACAGAGGTAAAGAGGAGACAGAAGAGAGAGAGAGACAGAGGTAAAGAGGAGACAGAAGAGAGAGAGACAGAGGTAAAGAGTGGTGGACACAGGAGAGAGAGAGACAGAGGTAAAGAGTGGTGGGAGACAGAAGAGAGAGAGACAGAGGTAAAGAGTGGTGGGAGACAGAAGAGAGAGAGAGACGGAGGTAAAGAGTGGTGGGAGACAGAAGAGAGACAGACAGAGGTAAAGAGTGGTGGGAGACAGAAGAGAGAGAGAGACAGAGGTAAAGATGAGACAGAAGAGAGAGAGACAGAGGTAAAGAGTGGTGGGAGACAGAAGAGAGAGAGAGACAGAGGTAAAGAGGAGACAGAAGAGAGAGAGACAGAGGTAAAGAGTGGTGGAGACAGAAGAGAGAGAGACAGAGGTAAAGAGTGGTGGAGACAGAAGAGAGAGAGACAGAGGTAAAGAGTGGTGGAGACAGAAGAGAGAGAGACAGAGGTAAAGAGGAGACAGAAGAGAGAGAGACAGAGGTAAAGAGTGGTGGAGACAGAAGAGAGAGAGACAGAGGTAAAGAGTGGTGGAGACAGAAGAGAGAGAGACAGAGGTAAAGAGTGGTGGAGACAGAAGAGAGAGAGACAGAGGTAAAGAGTGGTGGAGACAGAAGAGAGAGAGACAGAGGTAAAGAGTGGTGGAGACAGAAGAGAGAGAGACAGAGGTAAAGAGTGGTGGAGACAGAAGAGAGAGAGACAGAGGTAAAGAGGAGACAGAAGAGAGAGAGACAGAGGTAAAGAGGAGACAGAAGAGAGAGAGACAGAGGTAAAGAGGAGACAGAAGAGAGAGAGAGACAGAGGTAAAGAGTTGTGAGACAGAAGAGAGAGAGACAGAGGTAAATAGTGGTGGAGACAGAAGAGAGAGAGACAGAGGTAAAGAGTGGTGGAGAGAGAAGAGAGAGAGACAGAGGTAAAGAGGAGACAGAAGAGAGAGAGAGACAGAGGTAAAGAGGAGACAGAAGAGAGAGAGACAGAGGTAAAGAGGAGACAGAAGAGAGAGAGAGGCAGAGGTAAAGAGGAGACAGAAGAGAGAGAGACAGAGGTAAAGAGTGGTGGAGACAGGAGAGAGAGACAGAGGTAAAGAGTGGTGGGAGACAGAAGAGAGAGAGAGACAGAGGTAAAGAGTGGTGGAGACAGAAGAGAGAGAGACAGAGGTAAAGAGTGGTGGAGACAGAAGAGAGAGAGACAGAGGTAAAGAGTGGTGGAGACAGAAGAGAGAGAGACAGAGGTACAGAGGAGACAGAAGAGAGAGAGAGACAGAGGTAAAGAGGAGACAGAAGAGAGAGAGAGACAGAGGTAAAGAGGAGACAGAAGAGAGAGAGACAGAGGTAAAGAGTGGTGGGACACAGGAGAGAGAGAGGCAGAGGTAAAGAGTGTGGCAGAGAGCCAGAGTCATCATAGTGTGCAGACACAGATCACAGATAAAAGACAGATGAGAGAAACACTTTAGATCCTGTAGTTCAACCAATGTGTGGCACTACTGGATTTGATCAAAACGGACACAGAGATTATT
>NW_028150708.1:0-24975 GCF_964638095.1 Poromitra crassiceps | reverse complement strand
TGTACTGGCCTTTGCAAGCAGAACTTCCCTTGTGCTAATAAATTACATTGGGCATTACATTTGATTATATGATGGATATTCATTTTCTGATTTGGCAGTACTGGACTGACTGGACACATAATTGGATAGTTCATGCTAACAGTGAATGTGCTGGATGCTGTGTATGATATGTATTGTTTTCTGTGCTGCCCCGACAAACACAATTTCCCTTGGGACAATACATAGTGTTACATTGGATCATATTGTAAGATGGCTATTTTGGAGGGAGTTGGACAACAGTTCTTTGCAAAGACGAGGAATCTCTAGTCCATGTGATGACAATATGATGAAGTATATTACATTGTATGCAATATGCCCCACTGGATGAAATGATGATCCCAGAACCTACAGTGAGTAAATTAATGCATCATTTTTGTGATAATGAAACAACGGCCCCGGAACCACCCCCCCCCCAACAACCCCCCAACCCCCCAACCCCCCGCAATGACCGACCATCCAAAAGCCCTAATTGCCCCATTAGGGTGCGCTGCTGGGACGTTTCCCTGTGCTGCCTGTCTGCCAACATGTTGGCCTCAGTGTAAGGCTTCATAATGACTTTCTTATCTGCTCATCTTTTCATTTATTTATGATGATGACAATGTACTGGCACGCTCTCAGCACGATGGCAAATCATTAGGGGACTAATTAGTTGACGTTTTTGTAGGGGCGGGGTGGAGTGTGTGTGTGTGTGTGTGGGGGGGGGGGGGTGTAGAGCGGTTTTGGTTTTAATTCAGGTACTGGCTGCCAGAGTTTTCCCCGGCGCGGGTGAGGGACCGAGCGCTGCTATGATGGGGGCATGTCTGAAACCTGGCAACCCAGCCTCGCCACCTGGCACCCCTGCTCCTTCGCTGGCCTCAAGGTCATGGAGCACGGTGTACGGCGCCAAAGAGGCGGTGGAGTGGAATCGGCATCCCAGAGCAGCAAGACGGGCTGCCATGTTGTAGGAGGGGTCTTGTTTCCACTGTAGCCATCTGAATCCTACCGTTTATGCATGCATGCACGCACACACACACACACACACACACGCACACACACACACACACACACACACACACACAGCTCTGATGTCACTCCTCCAAAATGGAGACATTTAAAGTGACTAAGTGACTATAGTGCAGTGCCTGTTCCCCTCCCTCCTCTTCCCCATTCACACATGCTCTCACACTACCCCCCCCCCCCCCCCCCCCCCCCCCCCCCCACTTGCACCTTCTCTTGCAGTAAGAGTGCCGTCTATGGATTCAAACCTGCTTTTTGGGGATTTGGTTCACTGTTACGTCATGGTGAACCCCCCCTTTCTCACTCATGTGACCATTAGCTAATGCCAGAGCCATATAATAGAAGAGTTGCAACATCTCCATTCACTCCAATGAACCATTTTTTAGCGAGGATTCAGCAGGGCTGTCCGTTTGTGATGTACTTTTGAAAGGTGACACATTTAAAGAATCAAATTGGATATTATCAGCTTTATTTTATGCATTCAAATGTAGCTCGAGCTCCTTCCTGGCTAACATAGCGGGGGCTGCCTTTCTTTTTTTTGATCAAGCAGCAGACCGTTGTGGCAGAAATGTGTGGGTTTAGTTTAGTGCCTCTTCCTCCTCTCACTCAAATCAACTCTCAAGAACTGTCAAACTAAATCAATGTCTGCAAAACTGTTTACACTTTTCTGATGTGTGAGACTATGGGGCCCTTTACACGAGGACAGTTTCTGGACCCTAACCCTAACCCAAACGACACAATAGCGTTTCCTTCACACCTTTTCCTTCACACCTTCTCCCTGTTTACATGAGCGCTGTTGCATTTTTAAAATGCCGTAATGTACATGCCAGGTCGCTAGGTGGCAGTGTGATCACCTTATTCTTTGCCCATACAAGGACGCTTTTCTGCATGACGTCATTTCGTAATTGTCTTTCCGGTTTTAAACACGGAAGTAGAGTACGCCTACCGCAGTCATTTAGACTTGCCAAAAAGCTGTTTTCAAGCTAAAAAAACCCCAAACTGTTTTAAAGTTTTAAAATTTGTCGGGTGAGAACGTAACATATATGTGACCAGTTTATCAGAATAATGCCTATTGGAAATCCTTAACGAGCAGCGAGGACCGGGAGCGCTGACTGTGCTGACACCGGTCGGACTAGCTATCTGTCAAACCCTACTACTGGCAGTGAGAAAACACTGTCGACGTGCTTTTGTAACTAACCTTAAATGCCGGCCGGGTACAGCCATCGGCTCCTCGCAGCAGTAACGTTATGAACATGTAACTGAAGTTGGCCGCAGTGTAGCTTAATTCTGAATGTTGCCAAACTTCATTCATACTGACGTTTTATTTTGAAAATGGTTGGCAACTCGCGCACGGCTATGGCGTAATCGTGTGTGTCGCGTGTGCAGGCACGTCAGAGTTCCTGAAATGAGCCGTGTCAAAGCGATTACATGAAGCACTCAGCGGGGAGCGTCACCAAGAATTTCACTCTGGAGGGTGGTTTTAAAATCTGTCGTTTCCTAAGCCCAAATTCGCCGTCGCCGTCTAAAAGGGAGGCACTAACGAAACAATAATTCCCCGTCACCATAGGAAACCGTCCTCGTGTAAAGTGCCCCTATGTGCAAAATTAATCAGCATTGTTTTTCAGTGGTGTCCCTTTAAACTTTGTTTCAGCTGCTAGATCTTGCAGCCCCTCCCCCCCGCCCCACACACACACACACACACACACACACACACACACACACACACACACACCTCTTAGCACCCTTTCATCGGCTCAGCATGCTTCATTTACTTCTCCATCTAACATGCCTTTTTCTTGGCTGAGGTTGAGCTATAGTTGCGTGAACGAGCACAAGGGCTCTCGAGGGGTCATTCAGCTCCTTCTCTCAGCATGACTTTGAGTCTGTGTTGATGTGTGTGTGTGTGTGTGTGTGTGTGTGTGTGTGTGTGTGTGTGTGTGTGTGTGTGTGTGTGTGTGTGTGTGTGTGTGTGTGTGTGTGTGTGTGTGTGTGTGCTGGCATGCATCTGCGGCTACAGAGACGGAGCATGGAACAAGATGTTATGACAGGATTCTACATGGGAGCCTATGTGTCACTCACATCACAAATCTGATATGATTCTGATCATTAAGAGGTCTTTGAAAGGCGCACTTCAGAACAGAAATAGGAGAAGGTGGTGATAGGCTGTCATGAACCGCTGTGCTCTGAAGACAAGCAGGTGACAGTCTTGAAGTCAGCGGCGTTATAATGACTCATTAGACGCTGATATGTTCTCAGCAGCTTCAGGGGAAGCCATCAAAAACCTCACCTTAAAGTGATATTTCATTTGAATGGAACGTTTCCATTTTTGATCAAGTGCACCTCCAGAGTTCAGGAGCTCTGGGGATCTGCCGTCACCACTTTCTTGAACGGTAACCCTGGACAGAAAGAGATAGATACGGTCTCCTGGGTTTTACTGTTTGAAATTGAAATGAAAAACTACTTCCATTGAGGAACCATCCATCAGCAATCGATCATTGAATATTATGTTTACAACATGGGCTACAATAATCTGACTCTTGACCTTATTCTAAATATGACAATATAAGGTGTTTACATGAGTTGCTTTGCTTATAGAATATTCCATTCATATTAGGGCTGCACGATTTATCGTATTTTCATCGTCATCGCAATATGAAAATGCGCGATGAACACATCGCAAAAGTCATGTCTTTCACATGCAGCCAAAAGCTGCTCTCACCAAAGACACTATACAGCAAGACACTTCAACTTCGAGTGACTCCCTGTATCTGTGTTTTTGCCGCGTCATTGACAAACAGCCAATCACAAGCTGATGACCAGAAGACCCGGAAGAGTACCATTTGGCGTAGCAAGCATGCGGTAGCATGGAGTTGGGTCTATCTATCTGCTCTCACTCGTCTCTAGCTACAGTAGGAGCTAACTTAGATCACATTAGCTTGTCAGCGGCACAACGTGTGATGATAGCGTCGTTTTCCAGCACAATGGCTGATGAAGACCTTGTGGCGAAAAGGCACAGCACTTCTCTGATTTGGAATCATTTCGGATTTAAACGAGATGACACGCTGCAAACACAGGTACTGTGTAAAACATGCGGCGCAGTTGTGGCAACTTCGAGGGGAAACACAACAAACCTTCATCACCACCTGCAACATAACCACAAAGAACTGCACAAACAATTACAAGAAAGCCAAGCCGCCGCAAAGCCAACAACATCGAGTAGCAGCAAGAAGCGGTTGCAGCAACCGTCAATTTCTTGGAGTTTAGCGAGCGCGACTCCTTACGAGACAACATCCAAACGCCACAAAGAACAGACTCCATAACTCGTTGTTTGACGAAGGACATGATGCCTATTTGCAGTGGGCAAAGACGGGTTTAAGGGTCTGATAAACAAATTGGAGCGGAGATACCAGATTCCATCAAGGAATCATTTTTCCATGGTCACCGCCATCCCCAAAATGTCTGCAGACCTGCAGGGAGGCTGTGGAGACAGAAGTGAGTCAAGCTGAATACTACTTCTTTATTTAATAGACATAGGCTATTCAATGTTTGGGGTCTATGTTAGCTGTCTATTAAAGCAGAATGACACGCTACTGTAGCTAATATGTACCATTTTATATTTTTGTTTATAGCATTTTTTATTTATCGCAGGTCATATCGTCATCGCAATAGTGAACAGTGTTATCGCACATCGCAGCTTTTCCTCATATCGTGCAGCCCTAATTCATATTCCTGGTTATATGCTACAGAGCAGAGTCTGATTCATGACTGAACGTGACCTCCCTATTTCTGTCATGTTGCTAAGGGATAATATTTTGGGACTTCTTTTTACCAAATGACAGTCAACTGTTCTTACATCAACAAGTTGCACAACCCTCGCTGGCAGCTGGAGCATGCGTCGTCATGCAGTTTGACTGTGAATGCTGTGAAAACTCAGGTAGGACGTCATAGTGTGATTGTGTGCTACATGTCTGCACTTCAATAATGCGACTAAGATCGGGATACTCATCTTAATTTGATCGCTTACCTTAACTACCTTATTCGGGTGAAGGTAATGCTGTTTACATGTCTTCAGACTATTGTCTTAATCGGGTTAATATCGGAAAATATAGCAGTCCATGTAAACACGCACAATGACTCCTAATGTCTAGAACAAATGGGAAAACTGCCAACGGGGAGATCATTTTCCAATACAAATCTCCTTAGTTCATCATTTTCTTGACTCTTGGTGCAAAACCACAGTGACAAGTTGTCAGCTGTCAATGGCTTTCACAGCACATCCCGACATACATGGAGGGTACGAGGGCAGCAGGACCTCACAGTGAGAGTGAGCAGACAGAAATGACTTCTGAACATGGACATGCTTCACTGGGATATAGCGGCAGTCTACCATGCATTTCTTACTGTGTGGAGTGGGAACACTATTTGGGGACTTAAGTTTGACTCGACAGGTACAGCTTAACACGTTCACTGCCATTGACGAGTTATCTCGGCTTACAGAATCCAACGGTTCACTGCCAAAGACGAGTTATCTCGGCTTAAAAAAAAAAAAAAAAAAATTGACAGTGGGACGTGGATCAACGCTCCCCACGTCTCCTATAAAAATATTGGAGTCAGCGAACGTGTACAACCCATTCCACGGACCCACTAAGTGGCGACAGTGCACTCCACACTAGGAAAAGCAGAGCCAAAACTGTAGGGTAACGCGCGAGGAAACCATTCTCTACTGTAAAATGGATTGGCGAAAACGTTTTCACTTTCGCGCATTATCGCGCTGGGAGCTGGCGGTGGGGGATTCCAAAAATAGACTGGGTGGAAAACACACTTTGAAACACGCAGCATAAAGCCTAGAATCGCACAAAGCTTCATCAAAGCTCTCAAACCCAAGAAACAAGTGAGCCCTATCCACACTCGCTGCCAGGGAGGGAGGCTGCTCAAACTCGCAGCAGCAGCAGCAGCAGCAGAACACTCGCTTGTGACAAACGCAGGCTGAAAGCCACCAGACACGCCCACGGAGGGAGGAGTTTGAAGGAGAGGGCGTTCAGAACTATATTGTTTAGATGTCTGATCTCTCACTGATGCCAAAAATAAATGGTTAAAGTGACTGTTCTGCCTGTTTGATTGAATTTCACAAAACTGCGATTATCTCAGCTTTCACTCTCAGACGCTGAAACCATGCTGTACTCAACGGCTAATATCTACATAACTACTAACTCTACAAACTAACTCTTTTAGACAGAGAAAGCACACATTCTATTAGTACTTTTGTGAACTTTGTGTTCACAAACTCCAAGCAGAAAATAATCCTCGGCTCTTGTAAAATGAGCCAGAATCCTCAAAAAAACCCTCTGGCAGAACCTACCTACAGTAAAAAAAAAAGGCTGGCAGTGAATGTGTTAATTTTTCTCAATTATGTATTAAGGAGCAGGTAGCTCATGCCTAATCCAAAGAGTAAAGCAGGAGGACTGGATGTCAACCTCTGGAATTGCAATTTGTTCCTGATCTATCTGAGCTGTGTGGTTCTGTGTTGTGTTTAACTGCCTCCCTGTGTCTAAGCATCTATCTGAGCTGTGTGGTTCTGTGTTGTGTTTAACTGCCTCCAGGTTGACTTTTTCCCTGAGACTGAGATATGAACAGTATATAAAATACTGGACGAAATGGATGATGTACACTAAGGAATGTAACCCTGTATCTGAATAATAAGTAACCACTTAATCAATGCATAGCTGTGACCCATAGCAACCTCTGTACACTTTTTCTTTTCTGTTTCTGTTTTTCTGTTACTTCAACCTGAAACCCAAATAAAAAGAAAGTTTAAAAAATATATATAACTGCCTCTGTGGTTCTGTGTCGTGTGTCTCAGCATCTATCTGTGGTTCTGTGTTTTCTGTGTCTCAGCGCTTAATGGAAATCTGGCTTTCCTCTCATTTTCCGCATCAGAAGATTAAAAACATAATGGCTATGTTGCTGTCAGCCGGGAGATGGCCAGAACGCCAAAGTGTGTGAAATTGAGAGAGAGAGAGATAGACATTAGCAAGGAATTGCAATAAACAATAATTTAGCCCTCCTGTTTATCTTTCCCCCCCCCCCTCCGCTATTATTATTATTATTATTATTATTATTTTCAAAAGCAATCTTCATGTGTATTGGGTCGGAATGAAATCCTTCCTCGAAATCGCAGTAGATGTTTGTACGAGTCTTTAATTTATTGTGGTGCCGGACCGGTGATGGAGACTAACGATTAAACGTCTGAAGCGGCCTACATTCCTCGACACGCCCAGCGAGGGAGAAGAGACAATAATAAAAGATGGTTAAATTATTGATCGGGACATGACAGGACTACTGCCCCTGTGGGTGCACTTCATCAATATTTTCCATACAATTTAACCCCGCGTTGCCAGGACGTGCCCATACATAAGCAGTGTGTGAGTGATGTCCTGCACTCTGTCATCCCCACGCACGCATGCACGCACGCGGACACACACGCGCACACACACACACACACACACACACACACACACACACACACACACACACACACACACACACAGTTTTCTCCCCACACTTCTACATCTTATTGAAGCCTCATTGTGCTCCTCCCAGCTAAAGATGCCTGTATGTGTTCTGTCACCAGTCCTGTATGATAAAGTCCTTATTTGTTGGGGCTTTGGGGTCTCGTTGAAGTGGGCAGATGGTAGTTGGGTAGAGTGGTAGAAACTGTCCGAGGTCCTCCTGTCCTCTGCCAATAAGGGGGAGGCTTAAAGTGTTCATGACCTGGGTGGGAGAGGTCGGCCATGATTTTCCAAGACCGCTTCAGCGTCGTGGCAGACAGTGTTTTGGTCCTGAAGAGATGGGCTTCATCCAATCACCTTTTTCAGCACAGGGGATGATGATGATGCAGTCTGGAGATGTCCTTGAGGGCAGCAGCAGCATACCAGACGGTGATGGAGGAGTTGAGGATGGACTCGACTGTGGAGGTGTAGAAAGTACCAACGCTGCCTTTGACCCTCCCCAAGCCTGGCTATTATATGGAGCTGGATGAAACGAAAGAGTCCATTCCAAGTAAAGTGCTGGCGCTGGTCTGATACCTCCGTCGCTGCTGGTATCCAGACAGGTTCTGATGCTGATGCCGGAGCCTCGGCACCGGCTCAGAGGACGTATCCAGACAGGTTCTGCCTTCTGCCCGCTGGCTGAGACTTTGGACCGGCTCTTGGGTTTTCCCATGTGGAGTATAGATGCAGAGCTCACAGCGCCATCTCATGTCTTTAAACACATTCAAAGCAGGGGGGCTCTTTTGCACAAGCTCCTTGTTTGTTTTACAGCTGTAGTCAATGTAAAAGTCTCCATGTTGCATCTATCCTGCATTAGTGGCACTTTGCCTTTACTTTGCAGAGGATCTTACCTAATAGAAATATTCTATCTTAAAATGATGGGTTAGGTTTACGCCAAATGATTCCTGCTGCCATTTGACAGAAGAAGAGACAAAACAAATCAACAAATCAAAATTACAGAACACAGTGGGACTTCAATAATGTCAAAATTGTCAAATTTGTACATGCCATTGTCAGATTGTTTGATCAAATGCTGTCTACTCGAAATCTTCATTTTCCAGTGTTCCAGCACAGTGCACACTGTGTTGAGAACAGTCTTAACAGGTCGGGAACATTACGTTTTATTGCTTGAAGGTTTTTCCCTGGAACTGTGCATCATTCAGAGGCATTTTTGCCCAGATCAAATCTACCAATCTATTTCCCCCCCTCCAAGACGTTACTTGAGGATGAAGCTTCCCTAGACTTCCACCTCTGCCCCAGATGATGCAAATCCGTACTGATGGTGCCATGAAATAATGATGGACTACATTACAGCACTTGTTAATGCACAAAGCTAATATTGGTAAAATGCAGTGCATGTGTTATGTGTGCCCGGAGGCGAGAATATTTAACACACCCCACCCAGACCGCTACCCTGAGGGGAGCTGTGAGCTCAATATGCTGATGGAGAGTAGAGTGGAGGAGGCAAGCTGTCCGCTGCTACATGTAGGTGGATATACAGGTGGATATACAGGTGGAATAGACGATAGATTTGGACATGATTGAAAGCACAGTTTGTTTGTTGTTGCCACAAACAAACTGGCCAACAGTTTGTGTCCTCATCCTGTCCTCGTCCTTTGGATCATGTGTCCCAAAAGTGGAGCGTTTCATTGTGTTATCTCAGGCCATTGATGTGTACCGTGGATTGTCACAACACTGAGTTGAGGTCAACCATGTAATACAAGAGGGCACACTGTCACACGCTTTTTGGTTTTGTTCTTCACTATCCAGATTCTGGGCCAAAATATTTGACTGGTACTCTAAGGCCTATGGAATAGCCCTTCAGCCGGAGGCGGAACTTGCCATCTTCGGCTGTTCTGAATCTTCTCTACTCCTCCCTACGGCTGTGCAGCAATCTCTGACGCAGGGGATGACTGTCGCCAAGAGACTCATTCTAAAGGAGTGGAAGTCCCACACTCCACCATCTTCTCAGTTGTGGCTGACGGACATGGTTTCGGTTGTGCGCATGGAGAGACTCAGGTACATGAGGGCAAACTCATTCAGAAGTTCTCGACTATTTCGGACCCGTTCCTGGCCTACTTTGACTAGGATAGAAATGAGTGACTCGTCCAGCTACTTTAAAGGACTCCTTAATTTTTTTTTTTTTTTTTTTTACAAGTACCTAAGCACCTTACATGTCTGGTAGCACTGTGTTGTAATGTCGGTATGTGTTGGTTTTTTTCTTTTTGTTTTTTTTGTGTGTGTATCTGAGTTTGTTTCACTTTTGTTCTGAAAATGTAAAAATAAAATATATTAAAAACTAGAACGACCGCAACGCGGACTTATGCCTCCGCCATTAGTTAATTCTGGAGTCCAAATCGCCATTTGAGGCAAATTGGTAGAAATTCCGTCAAGGCGCTCCTGTGATGTTGCGTTACAGAGCTTGGAAATTGGGTGTGTGAGAGGTCACAGTGACCTTGACCTTTGACCACCAAAATGTAATCAGTTCATCCTTGAGTCGAAGTCGATGTTTGAGACAAGTTAGATTAAATTGCGTCAAGGCATTCCTGAGATATCGCGTTAACAAGTTTGAAAATGGCGTTTGAGAGCTCACCTTGACCTTTGACCTTTGACCACCAAACTCTAATCAGATCATCCTTGAGTCTAAGGCGATGTTTGAGGCAAATTTGATGAAATTCCGTCAAGGCATTCGTGAGATATGGCGTTAACAAGCAGGAAAATGGCGTTTGAGAGGTCACAGTGACCTTGACCTTTGACCACCAAAATGTAATCAGTTCATCCTTGAGTCCAAGTCAATGTTTGAGACAAGTTTGATTAAATTCCGTAAAGGCATTCCTGAGATATGGCGTTAACAAGCTTGAAAATGGCGTTTGAGAGGTCACAGTGACCTTGACCTTTGACCTTTGACCACCAAAATCTAATCAGATCATCCTTGAGTCTAAGTCGATGTTTGAGGCAAATTTGATGAAATTCCGTCCAGGCGTTCCTCAGATATTGCGTTAACAAGCTGGAAAATGGCGTTTGAGAGGTCATAGTGACCTTGACCTTTGACCTTTGACCACCAAAATGTAATCAGTTCATTCTTGAGTCCAAGTCAATGTTTGAGACAAGTTTGATTAAATTCCGTAAAGGCATTCCTGAGATATGGCGTTAACAAGCTTGAAAATGGCGTTTGAGAGGTCACAGTGACCTTGACCTTTGACCTTTGACCACCAAAATCTAATCAGATCATCCTTGAGTCTAAGTCGATGTTTGAGGCAAATTTGATGAAATTCCGTCCAGGCGTTCCTCAGATATCGCGTTAACAAGCTGGAAAATGCCGTTTGAGAGGTCATAGTGACCTTGACCTTTGACCTTTGACCACCAAAATCTAATCAGATCATCCTTGAGTCTAATGCCTACCCCACACTACAGGATAATTTGCAAGATTATGGTCAAGATTCCCCCCTCCCGATTTTCTCGGGGGTGCTCCCGATTTGAAGCGCGTCGGGGAGATAATCTTCCCAAAAGATCCTGTAGTGTGTGGGGTTCAAAGATTCACAATCGGGAAGACTGCCTCTTCCCGATTGTGAATCGTGCATATCTAACATGTTAGATATTTACAACCCGACAGGCGATTGCATCTTGAGCAGAGAGCCAGTAGTAGCTGCGTTTCCATTACAGTTTTTCGCAAAATAATCTGGTCCGCCCGCAGCCCCGCACAGAAACAGAGAACGAGGAAATTGTCCTCGAGGTGAAATACCCGTGCGTCTTTGAACGGGACGGGAAACTAATGCTATACTGCAAAGCATGTAGCCTACACGGAAAAGTGAGTCAAATCAGCAGACGCCCCCTCCTCCACAAGGCACCTGTGCAGACGGTTTTCGCCTGGCCGTGCACAGTAGGCCTACACCCCGAATGGACGCGGCTGTCCGCGCAAATATTAGTTAAACAAATCCTTTCAGTGCAAATGCATTATAAAAACAAAAAATAAGATTTGTTTAGAAAACGAAATGACACAAATGTATTATTATTATTATTATTATTATTATTATTATTATTATTATTATTATTATTATCATTATTACTACTACTACACCCGGTGCGCACACTGAATAGGCATTTTAAAAGTTAACGTCGAGCCCTGCTTCCAAGGTGAATCTTCTGCATAATCTTCTAGTGTGTGGGGTTGCGTTTGAACAGACGCGATTGTGTGTGTGTCCCAAGATTGAAATGTTAAAAAATCGGCTCTCTCTGTCCTGTAGTGTGTGGGCTCTCAAGATTTTTATAATCTTCAAGGATTTGAAAATCCTGTAGTGTGGGGTAGGCATAAGTCGATGTTTGAGGCAAATTAGATGAAATTCCGTCCAGGCGTTCCTCAAGTATCGCGTTAACAAGCTGGAAAATGGCGTTTGAGAGGTCACAGTGACCTTGACCTTTGACCTTTGACCACCAAAATCTAATCAGATCATCCTTGAGTGTAAGTCGATGTTTGAGGCAAATTTGATGAAATTCCGTCCAGGCGTTCCTCAGATATCGCGTTAACAAACATCGTACGGACGGACGGCCGTACGGACGGCCGGCCGTACGGACGGACAACCCGGATCCATAATGCCTTCCGCCTGGCTATCGCCGGCGGAGGCATAAAAACATGTAATACAGTTTTTCACCTGGCTAATTGATATCATCCTGATAAGTTGACTTGAAAATACGTCATTTACACCCTATTTCTAGATGCGTGCGTGCGTGTAAACTGTTTAAGGCTCAAGTACTGGGAGAGTCAGGGCCTGGTTGCACAAAGCACTTTGCTCTTTATTATCACATTTTGATTTGATTTTGATTTTGGTTTGATTTCTCCTCAGCTGAGGACTAGGTGAGGTTGAAGTGAGCTGAGGGTGTTGCACAGACATCCTTGGTTGGGGAAAACGTTGAGGCATTTACTGCACTGGAAGAGATTTCACGACAGTAAAATTCTACTGTTTCCATGGAGACCGTCACGTGTGCTTTCTCTGCGGGGTCCGTGCGCCCCCTCTACTTCTTGTTGTTGTGATATCGCCTCACTAGTTGGCCGAGGCCTAGAAATGGCAGAAGAAAAGAAGACAAGAAAACCAAACTGCTCAGAGGAGGAAAATATTTTATTACTGGAGGAATACAACAAGAGAAAGCACATACTAAAATGTAAAGTTGATCCGCTAATAACAGCAAACGGAAAACAACGAATGTGGGAGGAAATTGCGATGAAAATTCTCAGGTTCTCCCGGTCTCTGAACACTCTTCTCGGGATGCGTTCATTTTCTTCATTTATCGCCATAAACTCAGCCATGCTGCTCTTAAGATAGAGCCAGAGGTACCTTCGTTTTTTTCCTTACTTTGGTTGCTAAGGTCTTTTGCGCAACAGTTAAGGAACTTCTTAACTCATTGGGTGCCAAGGACGCCGTACGGCGTCTTTTTATTAATCTCGCTTGGGTGCCAAAGACGCCGTATGGCGTCTTTTTTTCGAAATTGCTTTTATTCAATTTTTAGATCGTTTAGGACCTTGGGCAAGTATTCAACATGAATCCCTACAAGAATCGGATGCGTAAATCGGCGCAATCTTGACGCGATGCAGTGCTGCCCCCCCCCCCTTCCTGCGTCAGGGCGCTGCCTTTCTCTTCTTGAGAGCGCGACAATCGGCCATTCCTTCCTTGTCTTCCCTTCCTCTCGGTCCGTTTATTTCCTCTTGAGCATATCCATAGCATAGCGAGTATTTAGCGAGTATTTAGCATAGTCATTAGCGATAGATTATATTTAGATCAGTTTGTGAGATTGTGTGGTGAGTAGATTTGAGTGTTTGGCGTGTTTGGTGAGTGGTTTGTGTGTCTTGAGACACACAAACCACACACAGTGTGTGTGTGTGTGTGTGGGAGATCGCGTGTGTTAGTTAGCGTTAGCAGTAGATTACCGTAGCTCTTAGTTAGTAGTGTGTTTGTGAAAAAAAAAACAAAAAAAAACAAAAAAAATAAGTGTCGGTGTTTGTGTTGGTGTCGGTGTGTCTGTCTGTCTGTCTGTGTGTGTGTGTGTGTGTGTGTGTGTAGTTGTCTCTGTCTGTGTGTCTGTGTTAGCTAGTTTATAGCCAGGTGTAGGCGTGTAGCTATAGATTAGCAGTATGCCCAGGCGCAGACGGCCTAGGCCCGGAGCTGGCCAGCTTACGCTGGAGCAGGCCCTCTGCCGTGCCGTGAGGAAGAGAGATCTTCCGGAGACTGACTCCGAGGACCCCTCATCCGATCCTTCATCGGATCCTGTGGAATCCAACACGAGGGATGGTGACTGGCATCCACCACCTCGTCAGGCCCACCTGGATTCCAGCGATGGTGAGATGAATCGATTTTCAAAAAATCATCTGATATTGAAAACACATATCATGTATCTTATTTTTATAAACTCTCACTTTGACTACAGACTCTGACGAGTTTGATGAGGAGGAGGAGGAGGAGGAGACTGATCTGGCGCCTCAGAGAGGCTCAGAGGAGGGGGATGTGGCGATGGCGTCTTCTTCAAGAGGTGAGAACCTATACTTTGCAGGAAATTCATGTCACGTATACAGCCAGCTACATCTATAATAATAATAATAATAATTGATTGGATTTATATAGCGCCTTTCTAGACACACAAAGCGCTTCACATATCAGGGGAGGGAGGGGGAGGGAACTCAACTCATCCACCATGTATTTGTCAGGACAAAAGGAAACCATGAGAACAATCTAAACATGTGACTTACAGTACAGTATCTATATAGGAACAGGCATCACTGGCCAGCAAGTAAACAAACCATTGGAGGTAATAATGTAAAAAAAAAATAAACGCACACACTTATTCATCAATTTATTTTTGTCAACACAAAGCTTGGTAAGAATAACAATCCTGAATTAGCCTACTAATACCATGTAAAATATAAAATTTCAGAGTTGCAGCACAGCTCTGAGGAGGGGACTGACGATGAAGGGGCAGGTGCTCCCGCCAGCTTTCGTCGTGCCCGCTTGCAGTCCAGTGACGAAGGTGAGATATAAGCCATTTTAGAATTACAATTATTCATCTGATATTGAAAACATAAACTTTTTTCCCTCAAGAATGTATCATATTTTATAAACTCACTTTGACTACAGGGGAGGAGGAGGAGGAGGAGGAGGTGGTGGAGGAGGAGGAGGAGGAGGAGGAGGAGGTGGTGACGACTGAGCGCGTGCGGGCATCTGCAGTTGGGAAGAGAGGGTCTTCAAGAGGTGAGAATCTATAGATACTTTACAGGAAATTCATGTCACGTATGCAGCCAGCTCATCTATAATAATAATAATAATAATATCAATTATTATTATTATTATTATTGTCAACACAAGGCTTCTAATTATTGGAAAAAAGACAGCTTTTTTACATATCACAATTGTCTGAAGAAAAACCTTTTATTTCATTTTTCAGCGGGCAAGCCTCGTCAGGAGGACTCTCCACGCTGGCATACGATGCCAGACTGGAGCCCGACAGTCTTCCCCTTCACAGCAATGCCAGGTCCCAGGAATGCGGCTGCATCACTACAGTCAGACAAGCCGGCAGATTTCCTGGAGCTGTTCCTCGGTGATGAGCTGCTGCAGATCATTGTTCAGCAGACCAACATCTATGCTAAACAGTGCATCGCCGTGCTGGATCAGCTGCACATGCCCTACACCCGGGTAAACGCCTGGCAACCGCTGTCTGTGGGAGAGCTGAAGCGATTCCTGGGGCTCCTCTTCCTCACTGGCCTTGTCAAGAAGCCCAAGATTGCGGACTACTGGTCTCTTGATGTGGCGATGGAGACCCCATACTTCAGGAAGACAATGTCCCGCAACAGGTTCCAGCTGATATGGCGCTTTCTCCATTTCTGTGACAATGAGAGGGTCGATGCCACCGACCGGCTCCACAAAGTGCGGCTCATCCTTGACTTGCTCCTCTCCAAGTTCAAGGAAATGTACCAGCCCTCACAAAACATTAGTGTGGATGAAGGGATGCTGTTGTGGAGGGGGAGGCTACGTTTCCGTGTGTACAATCCGGCAAAACCGATAAAGTACGGAATAAAGAGCTATATTCTGTGCGATTCAGAAAACGGGTATTGCTATGCAATGAAACCCTACTGTGGAATTCACAGCACCCTACTGGACACCGTGCAGTTCCTCATTGCCGGCCTTGAGGGTTATGGCTACCGTCTCTGGATGGACAATTTCTACAACAGCGGGACCGTGAGCCGACGTCTCCTCAGCCTCCAGATGCACTCAGCTGGGACACTCCGGGTGAAGAGGGGCGAACCTGCGTCCATCCGGCAGGTGACCATGTCGGATCTGCGAGTAGGTGAACGACTCGCTCGTCATGACGATGGGGTGATGTTCCTGGCATGGCGGGACAAGCGCATCGTCAGGATGATCTCCACCTTCCACCAGGATGTCATGAAGACTGTGGCGGTGAAAGAGAAAGGGCAAAGTGAACGGGTCCTGCAGAGCAAGCCAGCATGTGTTGTCGAGTACAACCAGTACATGAGTGGGGTTGATCGACTTGACCAGAAGATATCCTACTATCCATTTGTGAGGAAGACGTCCAAATGGAGCTCCAAGTTCGTGGTCTACCTCATGCAGATTGCAATGAGCAATGCATTTATTCTGTACAGGAAATGCAACCCCACGTCCAGCTGCAAAGTCCTCAAAGAATTCACCCTGTCTGTGGTGAAATCGTGGACGGAGGCGACATCTGCTTGCCCCCCCCCTCCTCCTCCGGCAGACGAGCCACCTCCTCTTCCTCCAGGAAGGACGCCAAGACACACACGCCAACGGTCAGCTTCAGTGAGGCAGAATGTAGACTTTGCGGGTCATGTGCCACAGCCGGTGAAAGTCCCGCCCACCAAGAGCAAGGCAAATCGGAAATGTGCGCACTGCGCAGCGAAGGGACACCGAAAGGAGACCAGATTTGTCTGCCCGCAGTGTGACCATGTGCCTCTCTGCCTCTACCCCTGCTTTTTTGAGTATCACTCACAGTGATTGTTGTATCTTTATACAACAATCACTGTGAGTGATACTCAAAAAGAGACTAGATAACAGTACTATTATTATTCTATAGTTATTTATAGATTATTATTATATATATTATTATATATTATTATATATATTATTATTATATATTATATTATTATATATAGATAGTTATTTATAGATTATTCTATCCTATTCTATAGTACTACAGTACTATAGACTCGCCCCCACATCTCAAAGCAGCAGTTATAAAAGATCTGTATGTTTTGTGCTAACTCCACACAGGTCATCTGAATATGGCTGTCCGGACAGGGGGACGCCCAGAGAGGCCACGGCCCATTGTTTATAGTACGGTACAAGACAATAATATTTTCTATAACAGTGATGCTGATGTCATAACTGTCCTCAATGTCATAGGCTCGGATGATGTCATCGGTACAAGTGTCCAGTGATGTCAGCAGTGATGATGTCATCGCTCGTGACCTTTTTTTGCCTCCAATATACAGCATGTGTTCATTTCCAACTCCTGTGAAGGTTATTTTCAAGAAAATAAAACAATGCAGGAAATTTTGTGTTTGAATATTTTTATAATGTTACACAAAAAATGAAAGCTTAGAATGTGTAGTTTCATCCAGAAAAAGAAAAAAAGTTGATATCTTCTTTCTTTGTGGAAATATGGACTTCAATATCCAGCATGACCCCGTGAAAGTGAGCATTTTGATGTTAGACCAAGTGGTATACTAATATTTGTAGAAAATAAACAAAACATTCTTTTGACATACTTTTTCCCGCAGGTAAACTAGACATTCTAACCTTTCATTTCAGCTATAGCATTTTGTTCAACTCAAAGGAGAATTCATTATTTGGCCTATGTTTACATAAAGTTGTCTTGATTTCCAACTATTTTGAAGGTCCATGTGAAGAAGATAAAACAGTGCAGGACATGTTGTGTTTTGAATATTGTTATTATGTTACACATCAAATGAAAGCTTTCAATGTGTAGTTTCATAAAAATAAAAAATAAAGTTGATATCTTCTTTCTTTGTGGAAATATGGACTTCATTATCCAGCATGACCCCATGAAAGTGAACATTTTGATGTTAGACCAAGCTGTAAACTAATATTTGTAGAAAATAAACAACACATTCTTTTGACATACTTTTTCCCGCAG
The DNA here is from genome assembly GCF_964638095.1 of Poromitra crassiceps. Lineage (NCBI taxonomy): Eukaryota > Metazoa > Chordata > Actinopteri > Beryciformes > Melamphaidae > Poromitra > Poromitra crassiceps. The sequence continues at coordinate 7,222 of NW_028150708.1, read as the reverse complement.
GTAAACTAGACATCCTAACCTTTCATTTCAGCTATAGCATTTTGTTCAACTCAAAGCAGAATTCATTCTGTCGCCTTTCTAACATAAAGATGTGATTATCTCAGAAACTAATTTCACCATGCTGTTTTCGGTCGAAAACACTCTTTTTCAGAGGGGTGTATTTCCAAAATGGAACAGTTTATAAACACACTTTTTTTTTTTTTATGAAACAGAAGGGTTCAAAGTTTCATTGAGGCTATTGGTTGTCCATATAAGAGGAACACAAAAAATGATATGGCTATATTAAAATGCATTGCGGCCTATGTGGCACAGTACAGCAACCTTTTGCCCAAGGGCCGTGGCACCCAAAGTGTTAAGTATTAAGACCAAGATAAGGAGCAAACCTTATATAATATAACCTAATATATATAATACTGAGAAGGTTGTTTTGTGCAAACAGACTTTATTTTAAGGAAACCTTAACTCTGACGTTAAGGAAAATCTTAACTTAAAGGAGAACTTACCTCCAAAACACTTTTTTTCAGCTTTTAACCAATATATATGACTTTGGGGGTGATGTGTGAAGAATTCTGGTCAGAATTTCCACATTTGACACCAAACTGTTGCCATTTTACCATTTGTATCATTTTTCAGCAGCATATCTGGCATAAGCGCCCTCTAAGGGTGGAAAACTGCTTTTTTTTGTGCCCTCAAATGAATGGGATATTTGGTACAACCTGACGTCACGGTGGGTTTAGCGCGTGCATCTGGTGCATCTCCAAAGCCTATACAACTAGGCAAGATGGAAAAACCTTACTTAGTATCAGGCTCCAGAGGGCTCTAACTGAAGTAAAAAAAAATCTGTTTGCTCTTAAAATACTGAACCAAACGTCGTCAAAGTTGGCACATGTCTTAATTATAGTTAGTTTCCCGCTGAATGTGTCATTACTTTATTGATATCTTACCTGGATAAGCTCGAATGATGATGTTTATATTATCAGTCCGAGTTGCAAGCACTGTCTCCAGCCCAGGCAGGCGAGAGTCGTACTGTTACATGGACGAGCCCCAAGCTCCGCGGGCGCGCGCAGCAGGCCAGCAGCAGCTGGGCTCTCTGTGCTCTGAGAGCAGCAGAGAGAGCAGTCTGATATTTCCGCAAACAAATATGGTCGCAGTTTAGCGCACATGTAAAATATAACGCTATACTACGACGTGACAACGTGACAAAGCTTCTCTAAACACATCGGCTACTATCATATTTCCCTGCATCCCTCCTACTGAGATTATATCGGTAATGATTTTGGACAGACTGAATGCGCGGAGGAGGAGGAGAGATCTGCAGCTCTGCCCTGAGTAGCCCTGAGAGACACTCGCCTCGCTCCGACTACTGTGCCTGTCTGTGAAAAGCGTCCTGTCCAGTCGCACCTTCGCAAACAGATGCGGGATTCCCTCAATCCTGTACCCAATCTCAGACTGTATTCTCTAAATCGCACACCAGCTATTTATGTCTGTTTGTTTGTTGCTCCGTGAGGTTACGAGCGCCCCATGCATGCAGCAGGCTGTTTCGCCAGCCTGGGTCTGGCAGGAGGGACGAGGCGCAGCCTGCCCTGCACTGCGCTGAGAGGAAAACCTTTGCACAACTTTTAACAAGAATCACGAAAAGCCCCCAAACTAAAATTAAAAACGGATTTCATTGCGCGGTTTATCTCTAGTTAGACGAGGGAATTACGTGGAGAAATCTCGCATTGTGTTACCCCAGAGCGAGAGGTTTGTCCTCACTGTGTGCTGCGAGCAGCGAGGCTCTTAACGTAAGTTTAGACAAGCCACGCACACACACATGGGACAAAATGGGACAAAAATAATTAAATTTCTAGTTCGCCACTGAATGGCCAAATTGATATAACTATCAACCATTTCAGGATTTTCTGTTTCCATACAGGCCACCAGCGTTGGCCAGTTGTTGATAATTATAAAGATATTGCCCCTCTCAAATAAATTATTTTTGAGGCAGTAGGCAAACTAATGGCGTCGATTTCCGGAAAAAAATCTTGACTTAACACAGCCAAAGAGTCTAGTATAGACAAGAGTATATGTCATTTCTTGGTTTTTTCCATAGGTATTTTCAAATCACTGTTCTAATACATATCTAGGGGGTAAGTTCTCCTTTAAGGTGCTTTGTGCAATCGGCCCTTTTAGCTTTACAACTAGGCCGCAGAATTGTTTGAACCGCATGGCCCGTTGCTTAACATTGCGAGGCCCAACACTAGTAGCAATATGAGAGTCAGCCGTCGCCGTGGAAACAAAACACAACAATGTAGTGTGAGCGGAGGCAGCTTCTCAACAGGGCGCACGAGTTGTTTTTCTTCTTTGTTTAAATGCAGTGGAAAGCAGCAAGGGATGCTTGATGAATATTTCAGTAATGTTAGGCTTTAAACCAACACATGCCTATTGTTGCTTTTGACAGTGCAGCAGTGTTTGTTTACAGTCACAGCAGGTTTTAATTGCCTTCAGTCGGACATGTGTTTGTTTGCTGTGGGTTGATCGACCCCATCGACTGACGACTGGCAGCGCTGGTGCACTAATTGTCTGTCACTTTCAATAAGTCAGTTGGAAAAAATAAAATACCTTGATTACAAAAGTCGCCAAAACAAAAGTATAATGCTCACTGATGGAAGCAGCTTCTCTCGGGCTTCTTTGCTGACAGCACACTCCAACCATTCACAGAAAAGTTACATTAGCAAGACAAATACATGCAATCCCACAGTTGGTGTTCCACATTAGCCTGGGCAGAGGAGCTGTCTTGCTCCATTAAAACACACTGTTGTACACAGACATCAAATAAATGGCCGGCTCCTTTATTTACCCGTTCCCCGCTGAGTGAAACTACCGCCCGCATTACAATGACGGCTGTTTCAAGGTTACTTAACCCATAAATTATGTTGTATGTTTAGCAGGGCGGACATAACATCCACCAGCCACTGCTGCTGACTGCTCCAATGATGTCTCTGATGTGGAGGCAGGCAGATGCAAATAGTGCAGTCTCCATCTCCATTTTGTCTGGTGTCTTTGTCTGTTGGCATGTGTGACACTCACTCTCAGTCCCCTTCCATCCTCTTTACATTTGTCACTGAGTCACATTCTGTAGTGGCCATTTTGGAAAGCGGTGGTCATTCTTTGGAAACATTTAAACTTCAAATGTCCAGGAGATGGTTTCAGCACTGTCCATTTTTTTTTCTTTTTTTTTTTACCTTTATTTATACAGGGGGAGTCTCACTAGGCTCTTTCACACCGGCCTTGAAAGCCGAAAAATGCACGGAAAATAGGATTCGCGCCTCCGATGTGAAAGTCGTGAACGCGCTTTGGTGGACAATTGTTTTACGCCTTTTGTCCCGCGACGGTAGGGAGTCACAGCGCCGGGTTACCTGGCAACCCGCCTCCATTTGAAAGGTCGTCGCAGCGAGCCGGAAAAGGTGCGAATGGTCAGCTCATTCATAAAAAAATTACAGGGGAAATCACCTTATGTATCAAGAAAGTGCAGGAGTGAAAGTAAAAAAAGTAGCCTATACAATCATGACTGCAGGGACGCCAGGAGGAATGCTCCGTGCGGTTAGGCTTTATGCTCAAACGATGTTGACATTAGTAGGTAAAATTAACGGATATAATAATAAGCTTCAGAGGGCTATAGCTGTCTGTGGCGAGTTGGTCTGAGGTTATTCCCTCTCGAAATCAGCTCTGTGCATTCCCTTACAAAAACTACTAACGTTAAGTAGTCATGTGCATTTATAGCCTATACTATTCCCCCGACGAACGTTATGCAGACCGCAGCTGTTTGATATGCGGGCAGTCGTGTATCATTCCAGCTATCCTCCCTGCTCAGCGGACTAGGAGAAGGAGGGAAGTCTTGTTGTTGAATGAATTTGTTCATCATACAGTAGCCTAGGCTACACTAACCTATGAAAATATTAATTTGGGCTAGGAGGAGCTGGAAATCCCTCCGCTCGCCTTTCAATCCGGGAGCAGGGGATTTCACCTGAAAGTACACAGCAGCACGGGAATGTGGCCGTGCTGCTTGGCTCTGTGTGAAAGCAATTTCTGTGGCGAGGGTGCGGCCTTTGCGGGACTCCTAAACGGCAATTTTTGCGCGATCTGTGTGTGAAAGAGCCTAGTGAGAGCAATGCTCTCTTTTTCAGGAGTGCCCTGTTCACATTCACACACACATTCACACCTGGAAGCTGACCAGTACAACCACCTGGAAGGAGCTGCAGATTTAATGGTAGACTGATGTCCTGTTTGCACTTTTTGATATAGAACGAGTCCATGAAACAGCATCTTTACCTCCTTCATTTGGGGCAGGACATGCATGTATCACAGTGAGGGATCATTCAAAAGTTTAATCCAATGGAAAGTGAGTCAGGGAGAGAAAGGCTATTTTACAGGTATGTGATTGGAGGACAGTGCAAAGGGGGTAGGCCTGCTGAAAGTGGTTAGAAATTAATATTTAAGCCTACACTAGTGGAGCATGTTTATGGTACTCTGTAATAGAGATAAATAATAGTCACAATTTTACAATAGAATAGAGTAAGGCGGTACTGTAGCTAAGCAGATGTCCAACAGAAGAGGTAATGCTATGCTAAATGCTGGGATAATAATACTGCTTTGTCATTTTTTTTGAGCGAACAAAGAAAACAGCGTGGTTTTAGCTTGTTCGCAATGTATATTTGGACTTAATCCTGTGGGGTTTTGCACAGTCTGGTCTGGAAGATGACTTTTGAAACCCAGAGTAATTGTTTTAAATGTGGTTTTGGGCCTGTATAAATAGGAGGATCATAATGACGACAGCTGCTTTTTCAACGCCTCAACGCAAAACATCATGGAAAAACATACTGCGGTGTGTCAGGACTGATGCAGCACTGCACGCTTATGCAGGGGGGGGAAAAAGACATTTACTCTCCCACCGACACAGCAGCGTGTGTGTGTGTGTGTGTGTGTGTGTGTGTGTGTGTGTGTGTGTGTGTGTGCGTGCGTGCGTGCGTGCGGTTCCGTCAAGTCGACAATAATTAGAGGGAGTGGTTGGTAACTGTCACACACTGTCTGTTGCCTTTCTTTTGTCTTTACTGAGATCCCATATTTACTGTAACTTATTGCATAATTACAGGCACTCTCGGGATACATTAATCAGTTCTAATTCATTTCCTAATGTCTTAAAAGTGATGCTATTTTTTTTTCCATGGGAGATGAGGTTTTAATAGCAGGTGGAATTGCTCCGCTTTGATGGAGGGATGCATGCTTGAGGGAAGGTGGAGCGGGTGAGGAGGGGGTGCGGCGCTCAGCACCCCTCTTTTATTGCCACCCCAGGTCCAGGTTGCCCCCTGGGGGACGTAAAGGCAAGGATGTTATGAGCATGATAAATCCTTCCTCTCTATGACTTAATATTGGCTTCAAATGACACCCTGCTTAATGAGAGTGCATGTGACGAGCCGTGGAGAGGGTCGCACGCAAACTGTTCAAGTGTTGAAGTCATAATGAAATCAAAGGTGACTGTTTCACCTTGTTTTATTCTCTCTACAATAATGTACACCTCTATTCAAATCTACATTTTCTCATACTTTCATTTCAAAATCTCAGTAGCTGTTACTTCATGGCCTACCAGTATTCACCTTATGTTCAGACCTTACAGTGGGCCAAATTCTTCCGGGTCCTTTTAACACTTCCGGCGGTCACGGCGCAAAATAAAAGAGTTGTTTTTGGAGCGAACAGTGAAGGGGTAAAATAAAGAACGTAGCCTACTACTTTGAGCCGGTACACAGCAAGCAAGCGGAGTATCCACTGTTATAGCCAGGTCAGATAACGTTATCGTCGACAATGACGAGCACTTTATTGTAAAACATACCTGGACTCCAACAAAGAAAGCTTCAGATAGTAGTCTCTCCTCCGAGTTGCGCGCGAGCCACTTACGTCAATAAGACCCGCAGACGTTAACGTAATTCCCTGGAATGCGAGACTTAACGAGCCAGTTACATGGCGTTGTATTCTTAGACATTGCCGTTTGCTTTTATTTGGTATGTTACATAAAATTGGCTAAATTATTAGTTAATTCAGAGTTAGATGATATTGGAGCAGCGCAGCCATTTTTTATTTTATTTTATTATTATTTTCAGCCGGAAGTTTTGATACGGCCACACAACCAGGTCAAATGGGCGTGGCTACATAAGGTGAATAGGCGACAGAAAACCTCTAACCAGTAAAACCATCACGATTGTTTGTTTGTTTTTTCATCATGAAAAACCTACAACTTAACAACTTAATAGAGTCAATGCATTTTCGATGCAAACTTCAAGTTTTGCTTTGTGAAATCAGGAAGTGATGAATTGTAAAATATAGAGGTTCTTTTCACACTTGCTACCTTTGCTTGAGTCCGAATCTGAGGTCGATTGTTGGCATGGTTTCACACTGTGCAGTAATTCGGCCTAACCGCCGTATGTTTGGGGAACATGTAGTCCATCCCATGCAGTTTATCAGTGTGTTTGCGGCGTCGGTACCAATTATATCCGGAACACTGGTGATTTCAATATCCTGTGCGAATGCGTTTCATGCAGAACTTGGGAAGGTAATCCATGAGTTACATAATACAAATATTACATAATACTAATACATTTGGTTGACTATACAATAGCATACAGAATTCGTTTTTGGTTGCATGGAAAATATGGCTCCTGAGAGAAAATGCTTGCAAACCGCTGAGCTAACAGAGTCTTATTTGTTCCAGACACTGAGGCTCCTCAGATTCTCCACTCCTCTTCCCCTTCATCGTCCACTCAGCTGCAGGAGTCTTTCTGCTCAGTCTCAGCAGCTTCCCACTCATAAGCTCCACTGTCATTACGGAGGCTTTTCACAGAGCCACTCTGGAGCGTCACGCGCCGACACGCTCCGATCGCGCCCGCGCCGCGCCCGCCCCGCGGCCAACAGCTCCACGAGGCATGCGAGGATGCGGCCTCAGTGGCCCGCCAAGTGCCGTCTGCACCCGCCCATCTCCTTCCTTCCTGGGCACCATGTTCCTGTGCATCAGAGTTACATGGCACTTACCCTGTAAATACAGCGTGACTAAAGGGCGCGTAATTCAAACCTCTGTCTGTTGTCTGTACAAACAGCTTATCCCTCAACCTGGCCTTCCACCACAACATGTCATTGGCCTCTCTCTCTCTCTCTCTCTCTCTCTCTCTCTCTCTCTCTCTCTCTCTATCTCTCT
>NW_028150709.1:20000-24986 GCF_964638095.1 Poromitra crassiceps | reverse complement strand
CACCTGGGTGAGACAGGGCGTCTCAGGCTCGCTGGAAGGCAACCAGCGGCGACGGGGGAACGTGGAGGCCGGAGCACTCCGCGCGTGCCCCCCGTGTCTAGAGGCGAACCCGCAGGCCGGAGGAACCGTCCGCCCAAACACCAGCTAGGCTGGCCGGCGGGGGCCCTCCGATGGCGGGTCACGTTTGCCAATCGGTCAGGGTGGGTGTGATGTGATGTGCGTGTTGCACTGCTGCGGGCCCGACACCCTGCACCCGAGCTGGGGCTGCAGCAGAGTCGAGCCCCGGAGGGCAGCCTGGAGCTCCGTGAGCTCCGTGCAGGGGGCCTACCACCCCTGCAAACCTCCCCGCGGAGGTCTCACCTACGGTCGGATCCGTTCTGTGCACTGCCCGGCACTCCGTCCTGGAGGTCCCAGTAGCCGAAAACCAGGTTTCTACTTTCCCGGAGGCACTACTTTGCAATTCCCCCCAGCACCGTGTTAGACCAGAGAGGCTAAAGCCACAAGCGCTGGCAGTCACTGTGCTTTTAGCCTCTCTGGTGTCAACACTTGCCCAGGGTATTCCTTGCCCAGGGTATTCCTTCAACACTTAGAAGATTTTCGGCTTGCACAGGGTAATCCTTCTGAGAGAGTGTTGACACCAGAGAGGCTGAGAGCACAGTGACTCCCAGCGCTCCCTGCCTGTCTGGTGTACAGGGTGCTGGGGGGAATTGCAAAGTAGTATCTGCCCGAAAGTACAAAGCGTCTGCCCCTGGGCGTCCCACCAGAGACCCAGGCAGCTCCTCAGAGCCGAGAACCAGAGGGGTGAGCGATGGACTGCTGCCCGCCCGACACCCTGCATCCAACCTGGGGATGCAGCAGAGTCGAGCCCCTGAGGCAGCCTGGAGCTCCATGTGCGAGCTCCAGAGCGGGCGTGATGGACTGCTGCCTGCCCGACACCGTGCATCCAACCTGGGGATGCAGCAGAGTCGAGCCCCTGAGGCAGCCTGGAGCTCCATGTGCGAGCTCCAGAGCGGGCGTGATGGACTGCTGCCTGCCCGACACCGTGCATCCAACCTGGGGATGCAGCAGAGTCGAGCCCCTGAGGCAGCCTGGAGCTCCATGTGCGAGCTCCAGAGCGGGCGTGATGGACTGCTGCCTGCCCGACACCGTGCATCCAACCTGGGGATGCAGCAGAGTCGAGCCCCTGAGGCAGCCTGGAGCTCCATGTGCGAGCTCCAGAGCGGGCGTGATGGACTGCTGCCTGCCCGACACCGTGCATCCAACCTGGGGATGCAGCAGAGTCGAGCCCCTGAGGCAGCCTGGAGCTCCATGTGCGAGCTCCAGAGCGGGCGTGATGGACTGCTGCCTGCCCGACACCGTGCATCCAACCTGGGGATGCAGCAGAGTCGAGCCCCTGAGGCAGCCTGGAGCTCCATGTGCGAGCTCCAGATCGGGCGTGATGGACTGCTGCCTGCCCGACACCGTGCATCCAACCTGGGGATGCAGCAGAGTCGAGCCCCTGAGGCAGCCTGGAGCCTCCGTGAGCTCCGTGCAGGGGGCCTACCACCCCTGCAAACCTCCCCGCGGAGGTCTCACCTACGGTCGGATCCGTCCTGTGCACTGCCCGGCCCTCCGTCCTGGAGGTCCCAGTAGCCGAAAACCAGGTTTCTACTTTCCCGGAGGCACTACTTTGCAATTCCCCCCAGCACCGTGTTAGACCAGAGAGGCTAAAGCCGCAAGCGCTGGCAGTCACTGTGCTTTTAGCCTCTCTGGTGTCAACACTTGCCCAGGGTATTCCTTGCCCAGGGTATTCCTTCAACACTTAGAAGATTTTCGGCTTGCACAGGGTAATCCTTCTGACAGAGTGTTGACACCAGAGAGGCTGAGAGCACAGTGACTCCCAGCGCTCCCTGCCTGTCTGGTGTACAGGGTGCTGGGGGGAATTGCAAAGTAGTATCTGCCCGAAAGTACAAAGCGTCTGCCCCTGGGCGTCCCACCAGAGACCCAGGCAGCTCCTCAGAGCCGAGAACCAGAGGGGTGAGCGATGGACTGCTGCCCGCCCGACACCCTGCATCCAACCTGGGGATGCAGCAGAGTCGAGCCCCTGAGGCAGCCTGGAGCTCAGAGCTCCAGAGGGGGGGTGAGCGATGGACTGCTGCCTGCCCGACACCATGCATCCAACCTGGGGATGCAGCAGAGCCGAGCCCCTGAGGCAGCCTGGAGCTCAGAGCTCCAGAGGGGGGGTGAGCGATGGACTGCTGCCTGCCCGACACCATGCATCCAACCTGGGGATGCAGCAGAGCCGAGCCCCTGAGGCAGCCTGGAGCTCAGAGCTCCAGAGGGGGGGTGAGCGATGGACTGCTGCCCCCCGCGTCTAGAGGCGAACCCGCAGGCCGGAGGAACCGTCCGCCCGAACACCAGCTAAGCTGGCCGGCGGGGGCCCTCCGATGGCGGGTCACGTTTGCCAATCGGTCAGGGTGGGTGTGATGTGTGGGTCCGTGTTGCACTGCTGCCTGCCCGACACCATGCATCCAACCTGGGGATGCAGCAGAGTCGAGCCCCTGAGGCAGCCTGGAGCTCAGAGCTCCAGAGGGGGGGGGGGTGAGCGATGGACTGCTGCCTGCCCGACACCATGCATCCAACCTGGGGATGCAGCAGAGCCGAGCCCCTGAGGCAGCCTGGAGCTCCATGTGCGAGCTCCAGAGGGGGCTGCGATAGACTGCTGCGGGCCCGACACCCTGCACCCGAGCTGGGGCTGCAGCAGAGTCGAGCCCCGGAGGGCAGCCTGGAGCCTCCGTGAGCTCCGTGCAGGGGGCCTACCACCCCTGCAAACCTCCCCGCGGAGGTCTCACCTACGGTCGGATCCGTTCTGTGCACTGCCCGGGCCCTCCGTCCTGGAGGTCCCAGTAGCCGAAAACCAGGTTTCTATATTCCCGGAGGCACTACTTTGCAATTCCCCCCAGCACCGTGTTACACCAGAGAGGCTACAGCCTCTCTGGTGTCAGCACTTAGAAACTTTTTGGAATACCCTGGGCAAGGCCAGGAATACCCTGTGCCAGGCCAGGAGTACCCTGTGCCAGGCCAGGAGTACCCTGGGTAAGGATTACCCTGTGCCAGGCCAGGATTACCCTGTGCCAGGCCAGGAGTACCCTGGGGAAGGATTACCCTGTGCCAGCCGAAAATCTTCTAAGTGCTGACACCAGAGAGGCTGAATAGCGCAGTGAGTCACTGCGCTTTTAGCCTCTCTGGTGTCAGCACTTAGAAAAAAAACCAAAAAAAAAATTTTTTTTTTTTTTTTTTGGTTTTTTTTCTAAGTGCTGACACCAGAGAGGCTGTTACAGCACAGTGACTCCCAGCGCTTTTAGCCTCTCTGGTGTCAACACTTAGAAAATTTTCGGCTTGCTCATGGGAAGACGCTTCCTACCTACCCGATGGCACTACTTTGCAATTCCCCCCAGCACCGTGTACACCAGAGAGGCTGTTATAGCGCTGGCAGTCACAGTGCTCAACACTTAGAAGATTTTTGACCTGTTTTCCAACTTTTTCTACCCGACTTTGGTGCGCCCTGGGCGGGGTACAACAGGCAGGCATGGACCCCCCACTGCCTGGGGCTTCCCAAGCTGGGGCCCGCGGTCCTCTGGCTGGACGCCTGTGACCAAGTCGGGGTCCCCAGGCCCAGTGCACCCCTGGGCGGGATACAACACCCAGGCATGGACCCTCACTGCCTGGAGCTCACTGGGGAGTCCAAAGCTGGGGCCCGCGGCCCTCTGGCTGGACGCCGAGGACCAAGTCGGGGTCCCCAGGCCCAGTGCACCCCTGGGTGGGATACAACACCCAGGCATGGACCCTCACTGCCTGGAGCTCACTGGGGAGTCCCAAGCTGGGGCCCGCGGCCCTCTGGCTGGACGCCGGTCACCAAGTCGGGGTCCCCAGGCCCAGTGCACCACAACACCCAGGCATGGACCCTCACTGCCTGGAGCTCACTGGGGAGTCCAAAGCTGGGGCCCGCGGACCTCTGGCTGGACGCCGGTCACCAAGTCGGGGTCCCCAGGCCCAGTGCACCACAACACCCAGGCATGGACCCTCACTGCCTGGAGCTCACTGGGGAGTCCAAAGCTGGGGCCCGCGGACCTCTGGCTGGACGCCGGTCACCAAGTCGGGGTCCCCAGGCCCAGTGCACCACAACACCCAGGCATGGACCCTCACTGCCTGGAGCTCACTGGGGAGTCCAAAGCTGGGGCCCGCGGACCTCTGGCTGGACGCCGGTCACCAAGTCGGGGTCCCCAGGCCCAGTGCACCCCTGGGCGGGATACAACACCCAGGCAAGCCCCCCTACCTCCACACTGCCTCTGCCCAGGCTAAGAGCCCCTATCTCGGGTACCATAGACCCAGGCAGGTCCCCTTACCTCCACACTGCCTCTGCCCAGGCTAAGAGCCCCTATCTCGGGTACCATAGACCCAGGCAGGTCCCCTTACCTCCACACTGCCTCTGCCCAGGCTAAGAGCCCCTATCTCGGGTACCACAGACCCAGGCAGGTCCCCTTACCTCCACACTGCCTCTGCCCAGGCTAAGAGCCCCTATCTCGGGTACCAGACACCCAGGCCAGCCCCCTACCTCCACACTGCCTCTGCCCAGGCTAAGAGCCCCTATCTCGGGTACCATAGACCCAGGCAGGTCCCCTTACCTCCACACTGCCTCTGCCCAGGCTAAGAGCCCCTATCTCGGGTACCATAGACCCAGGCAGGTCCCCTTACCTCCACACTGCCTCTGCCCAGGCTAAGAGCCCCTATCTCGGGTACCACAGACCCAGGCAGGTCCCCTTACCTCCACACTGCCTCTGCCCAGCCTAAGAGCCCCTATCTCGGGTACCACAGACCCAGGCAGGTCCCCTTACCTCCACACTGCCTCTGCCCAGGCTAAGAGCCCCTATCTCGGGTACCAGACACCCAGGCCAGCCCCCTACCTCCACACTGCCTCTGCCCAGGCTAAGAGCCCCTATCTTGGGT
>NW_028150709.1:7500-10000 GCF_964638095.1 Poromitra crassiceps | reverse complement strand
CGAGCTCCAGATCGGGCGTGATGGACTGCTGCCTGCCCGACACCGTGCATCCAACCTGGGGATGCAGCAGAGTCGAGCCCCTGAGGCAGCCTGGAGCCTCCGTGAGCTCCGTGCAGGGGGCCTACCACCCCTGCAAACCTCCCCGCGGAGGTCTCACCTACGGTCGGATCCGTCCTGTGCACTGCCCGGCCCTCCGTCCTGGAGGTCCCAGTAGCCGAAAACCAGGTTTCTACTTTCCCGGAGGCACTACTTTGCAATTCCCCCCAGCACCGTGTTAGACCAGAGAGGCTAAAGCCGCAAGCGCTGGCAGTCACTGTGCTTTTAGCCTCTCTGGTGTCAACACTTGCCCAGGGTATTCCTTGCCCAGGGTATTCCTTCAACACTTAGAAGATTTTCGGCTTGCACAGGGTAATCCTTCTGACAGAGTGTTGACACCAGAGAGGCTGAGAGCACAGTGACTCCCAGCGCTCCCTGCCTGTCTGGTGTACAGGGTGCTGGGGGGAATTGCAAAGTAGTATCTGCCCGAAAGTACAAAGCGTCTGCCCCTGGGCGTCCCACCAGAGACCCAGGCAGCTCCTCAGAGCCGAGAACCAGAGGGGTGAGCGATGGACTGCTGCCCGCCCGACACCCTGCATCCAACCTGGGGATGCAGCAGAGTCGAGCCCCTGAGGCAGCCTGGAGCTCAGAGCTCCAGAGGGGGGGTGAGCGATGGACTGCTGCCTGCCCGACACCATGCATCCAACCTGGGGATGCAGCAGAGCCGAGCCCCTGAGGCAGCCTGGAGCTCAGAGCTCCAGAGGGGGGGTGAGCGATGGACTGCTGCCTGCCCGACACCATGCATCCAACCTGGGGATGCAGCAGAGCCGAGCCCCTGAGGCAGCCTGGAGCTCAGAGCTCCAGAGGGGGGGTGAGCGATGGACTGCTGCCCCCCGCGTCTAGAGGCGAACCCGCAGGCCGGAGGAACCGTCCGCCCGAACACCAGCTAAGCTGGCCGGCGGGGGCCCTCCGATGGCGGGTCACGTTTGCCAATCGGTCAGGGTGGGTGTGATGTGTGGGTCCGTGTTGCACTGCTGCCTGCCCGACACCATGCATCCAACCTGGGGATGCAGCAGAGTCGAGCCCCTGAGGCAGCCTGGAGCTCAGAGCTCCAGAGGGGGGGGGGTGAGCGATGGACTGCTGCCTGCCCGACACCATGCATCCAACCTGGGGATGCAGCAGAGCCGAGCCCCTGAGGCAGCCTGGAGCTCCATGTGCGAGCTCCAGAGGGGGCTGCGATAGACTGCTGCGGGCCCGACACCCTGCACCCGAGCTGGGGCTGCAGCAGAGTCGAGCCCCGGAGGGCAGCCTGGAGCCTCCGTGAGCTCCGTGCAGGGGGCCTACCACCCCTGCAAACCTCCCCGCGGAGGTCTCACCTACGGTCGGATCCGTTCTGTGCACTGCCCGGGCCCTCCGTCCTGGAGGTCCCAGTAGCCGAAAACCAGGTTTCTATATTCCCGGAGGCACTACTTTGCAATTCCCCCCAGCACCGTGTTACACCAGAGAGGCTACAGCCTCTCTGGTGTCAGCACTTAGAAACTTTTTGGAATACCCTGGGCAAGGCCAGGAATACCCTGTGCCAGGCCAGGAGTACCCTGTGCCAGGCCAGGAGTACCCTGGGTAAGGATTACCCTGTGCCAGGCCAGGATTACCCTGTGCCAGGCCAGGAGTACCCTGGGGAAGGATTACCCTGTGCCAGCCGAAAATCTTCTAAGTGCTGACACCAGAGAGGCTGAATAGCGCAGTGAGTCACTGCGCTTTTAGCCTCTCTGGTGTCAGCACTTAGAAAAAAAAACCAAAAAAAAATTTTTTTTTTTTTTTTTTGGTTTTTTTTCTAAGTGCTGACACCAGAGAGGCTGTTACAGCACAGTGACTCCCAGCGCTTTTAGCCTCTCTGGTGTCAACACTTAGAAAATTTTCGGCTTGCTCATGGGAAGACGCTTCCTACCTACCCGATGGCACTACTTTGCAATTCCCCCCAGCACCGTGTACACCAGAGAGGCTGTTATAGCGCTGGCAGTCACAGTGCTCAACACTTAGAAGATTTTTGACCTGTTTTCCAACTTTTTCTACCCGACTTTGGTGCGCCCTGGGCGGGGTACAACAGGCAGGCATGGACCCCCCACTGCCTGGGGCTTCCCAAGCTGGGGCCCGCGGTCCTCTGGCTGGACGCCTGTGACCAAGTCGGGGTCCCCAGGCCCAGTGCACCCCTGGGCGGGATACAACACCCAGGCATGGACCCTCACTGCCTGGAGCTCACTGGGGAGTCCAAAGCTGGGGCCCGCGGCCCTCTGGCTGGACGCCGAGGACCAAGTCGGGGTCCCCAGGCCCAGTGCACCCCTGGGTGGGATACAACACCCAGGCATGGACCCTCACTGCCTGGAGCTCACTGGGGAGTCCCAAGCTGGGGCCCGCGGCCCTCTGGCTGGACGCCGGTCACCAAGTCGGGGTCCCCAGGCCCAGT